>NC_142659.1:20017500-20176964 GCF_026168435.1 Sesamum indicum
TTTCGTCGTAATGGAGCACGTGGAAAGCGACCTGAAAAGATTCATGGACGTCAGGAGACAGCCGTTGCGTCCAAACGAAGTGAAGTGCATGATGAAGCAGTTGCTGGAGGGCGTGAAATTTCTGCACGACAATGGAGTGATGCATAGGGACTTGAAGCCATCAAACATTCTGATCAACAAAAAGGGTGAAGTGAAGATTTGCGACTTTGGTCTGTCTCGCCAATTCGAAAGAGAATCGGGATCCTACACTCCTCGTGTTGTAACTCTTTGGTATAGAGCCCCAGAAATCCTTGCTGGAGCGGAGACGTATTCTACCGCAATCGACATGTGGTCAGTTGGTTGTATAATGGCAGAATTGCTGTTGAAGGAGGTGCTTTTCAAAGGGAAGTGTGATCGTGAGCAGAGAACCAAGATATACACGTTACTTGGCCGTGGCAAAGCGGACGATAATGTGTTTACAGGGAAGTTTCTTGCAGCTGCAGCCAATTCAGGAGCTCCATTGCTTTCGGAACTTGGATTTGATCTGCTGAAAAAGCTTTTGGAGTATGATCCAGATAAGAGAATAACGGCACAAGCTGCTTTGAATCACGGCTGGTTCAAGGAATTCGATCCTTTGCTTTCCTGGTTTAGCACAAGGCACCAGTGCCATTTTTAGACAATAGTTTTACTGATAGGATTTTATGAACAATTGAAGCCTCAAAAATTTCTTGTACAAATACATCTGCAGAAATGGTTATCAATGTTATGGATAATATGAGTTTGTTGCAGTCCCAAATTAAATCTGCCGTTTCTTTGCTTTGCCTTTTGTTCTTTCGTCACTGATGACTATTAAATGTTGGACTATTATGAATACTAAGATAATCTTGGTGTTGGTTGACTATGTCTCAACACTCAACTAATTTCTAATCATACAGTTGAGATATTCAACTGCATGTCCCTTCCTATTAATGTATTGTTCAAGTGCCCAAAAAAAGTGTAATTTTGTTATGAATTTATATTTTTTAGCGCAAAATGCATCCCGCCCTCGTGTTATTCAAAAGTGCCATTCAACTTTGTTGATTCAACCATATATGAAAGGTGTTCGTGTTTTAAACTTTTCCACCCTCTCTGCTCTAGTTAATGAAGCATCCAACCTTTAAGGCGGGAAAACGACAGTTTTTTTCCCTCCAATGCTGTCTCCGTTAGCTCTAACGCAAAAAGTTGCAACAGAGATTAAAGTTGTTAAAAAAAATATTAGTTTAGGGACCAATATTATCAAAGTCAATAATTTGGGGACTAAAATTGTATAAATAGTTAAGTAAAAGGACCAAAAATCGCAATTGAAAGAGGGACTTTTTTTTTACTTCTATTTTCAAATATTTTTATTTAAACTTTTTCTTTTTTTAAAATATTTTTGTACATTTGTTTTTTATATGATCAGTAATATTATTTTTTAGAGTTATCTTGTACTGATCTTTTTATATAGTTTATTGAATTTACCTAAATAAAAATATTTTTTAATTATTTTTATCGAATCATTAAATTTTCTAGCACTATAAAAAATATTTTATTTCGAGGAAAAATTTAAAATAAGAAGTGAAGTAAATTTATTATTTATAGATTAATTCATATGGCTGTAGAAATAATTAATATATAAGGCTATTTTCGTTCATTTAGATAAAAATATCAAAACCAAGAAAGTATTTGAAGATTTTAATAGTCAAGGGGTGAGTTTTACCCTTTATTTCATTATATCATACATTCAAGTAATCAGTTAATTTAATAAATTCTTTTATTGGCAAACATACTTGATTCGGATAAATATTACTTTTGATCCTTTAACTATACCACTTGTTTAGATTTGGTCCATTATATTACCCCTCATCAGACTTAGTTCCTCAAGATTAAATATTTCATCAATTTTAATCCCTTCTTTATCCATCGGTTAGTTTTAATTGATTTGTATAAATATCCTCTACTGTCAGAAGCATTCAAAACCGAGCCCTTGTTTGAAGGAGTTGGTCGACTCACCAGTCCACCAAACACTACACTTGATTATTTTACAAAATGAGATGTTACTTATATATATCTGTAAAATAAAAAAATATGTTAAAAGAATCTCAAAAATCATGTCGAAAAATTTCAAAATCAACCAACATCAATTATTCTACTAACCATCTTAAAATTTCTATGAATTTCTTATATCCTAATATTAAAAAGTAAAAATATAATCAACCAAAATAACACAAAAATCAAATATATTACAAATCACCACAATAAAAATACATTAAAAGAAAAGACATAATTTATCTAAAAAGAGTCCACAAGTTCTTCTTATACACCCACTCTTTGATTGTCTTAACATATTTATCTAATTATATAATATATATATATATATATATAAATTACAAGCACCTCAGTAACTATATATTATAATTAACTACTTTATAGAGTTAATATATTATATATTAAAAACAAGAGCAACATTACAGTTTAAAATGGTTATAATATTTAATATCTGAATAATAATGCACCTCCACCACCTTAAGTTTTCAAAATAAAATGATCGATCGCAAATTTTAGACCGCAGGGATTAGATAATATTTATATTTATCTAATTACAATAAAAAAAAATTAGTGTTGATATATATATATATTCAACTTTAAGAGCTCAATTTCATTGGAGATTCAATTGAATGGTAACACAAATGAGAGGGAGCGCATGAATTTACAGACTTATTTTTAATGGATTTTGCGGACAGACATTGAATAGTCGTTATAATATAGCTATTGAAATATAGCCGCTACAAGATTTTTGAATGATTTTTGGCACATAATTTGGGACGACATTATTTAGCTATTATAAATTAATTGTTGAAATTAGCACGAAATAATACCGTCCAAATCTCTGTCTCAAAATGATAATTTGGAACTGCCTTTCGAACTACCAACCACAAGAAATTTGGGTCCTCTTTAGACCATCCAAAATAAAAATTAAGTCATCAAAAAATGTGTCCGAACTTTTGGACCGAGGTTCGACCATCTCAAAATCAGTCAAATAATTAATCGACAAAATATTTAGACCAAATTTTGTATACTATTGAAAGAATTGGTATGGCTTGAAGACATGGTGGAAGCGTAAAAATCAAAGACTTAAACACAAAAACACATGTGAAAATGTGGCTACGAATTAAATGAAGAAGGACATGGAATTTAACCATGAAATTTATACCTTCTTCTTTTACTTAAATCGGGTATATGTGTTGATTCTAGCCTCTAAATTTCAATCATTTACTAAAAAATTTATTGTAAAACCCCTCTGAAAATGATCCGCACCATATCAAAAAGTGAATCCTAATCATCTACTAAGTAGAAGGAAATCAACAGAAGAAACTAAATCCAAAACATACTATCAATTAGTGTTTTCGAATTTAGGCTTTGTTCTTAACCAACTTATCCACACATAGTGCACAATACAGATTTTTCTTCTCTCTCCCTCTCAAAACAGATTCTGCTCTTTATTTTTCTTCATCTTCCCCTCCCAGAAAAAAATATATATATATAAAAGAAGCTTTTTCTCTCCATTTTTCTTTTAAGAAACAAAAGAAAGCTCATAGATTTATCAGTTGTATTCACACACTGTTGATATGGAATATTCTATAATTAGTTGAATGATATCTTTTATATCATCATTAGCTGATTTATAGGCGTGTAATTATGAAATATCAGATCCCTAAGATTTTAATTAACATTCTTTTCTCTCTTCTCTAGTTTGGTGTTCCCTTGACAACTATATATATAAACATGTACTCCTTTGATTTATAAGACACAATACATAGAAGAATACCTTCTTTCATAGTGTGTTTCTCTAGTTAATTTCATGGTACTGGAGCGAGTTTAAAATCCTGACAGAAAATCAGTCCACCACACCACTCCGCCATCCTAATTTTGATCTAAATCTTGACTTGATTCACCTCATTTCTGATGGATGAGAAAGCAGCAACTTCCAGCGCTAAGAAAATGTTGGAGATGTCGTCGCCGTATTTCTTACACCCATCTGATAGTCTTAGGGCAATCATCACCACGTGTATGTTGAATGACGATAATTACGACATGTGAGAGAAGGCGATGACGAATGCCTTGCGAGCAAAGAACAAGCTACGATTTATTGATGGAAGTTTAATGAAACCAGATCCGAATACTCCCAAGGCGAGCGTATGGATTGCTTGTAACTCTATGTATATCTTGGATTTTTAAATCTATAGAAAAAGTCTATTCAACCCAGCATAGCATATGAGGAGACCACTAAGCGGGTTTAGGATGACCTATGAGAGCACTTTTCTATTGGAAATGCGCCTCGGATCCATGAATTAAAGGGTCAGATCGCTTCAACTGGAGAACAAGGAATGACGGTAATGACATACTACACAAAATTAGAAGGAATGTGGGATGAACCGCTAGTTACTCCAAAGTGCCAAATTGCACTTATGGGGCTGCACACGATTTCCTTCGGGAACGAGAAGAATACCAACTACATCAGTTTCTCATGGGACTTGATGACGTTGTTTTTGGAATAGTTAGATCTCAAATTCTAAATTTGGATCCGTTACCTATTGTGGATAAAGCCTATGTCATGATTACCAAGGAAGAGAGACACCGCCCGATGATGTGGGGTGGGGACGATCAGATTGAGGCAATTGCAATGTCGGTGACCACCCCAGGATATGGAAAGGGATCTAACCAATATGGACCAAAGCAGCGTGGAAATACAGAGAAAATATGTTCGAGTTGTCGTAAATCCGGTCATGACGTCACAGATTGCTTCAAGATCAATGGGTATCCTACTTGGTACAAAGGAAAATGAGGACGAGAGCGTACGAAGCAATCTCGAGATCGAGGTCAAGTGGGGCGTGGTCAGGCTAATGCAGCAACAACAAGCAGGTCAGTTGGAGGAAGTAGCAGTGAGGGAATACTGGGCTTATTAGCCGAAAAATTCCAAAAGTTGCTGAACATATTGGACTATCCTAGTGATGGCACTGACAGACTTTCTGGTAAGGCTACTCAACCATTTACTTGGATGCTAGTTAGTGGCGCATCGAACCATATCATAGGTAAAAAAGAATTCTTGAGCAAACTCAAGGATATGATTCCTATGCCTGTTTACTTACCAAATGGGGCTAGAATGACAGCAACAATGGTTGGGCGCATCGTCTTGGGCCTAAAAATTGAATTGACTGATGTTCTTTATGTCCCATACTTGACTTGCAATCTCATATCCATTCGTCAAGTGACTCTACAATTGCCAAATAACATTTATTGATGAATTAGGTGTGATACCGGACCGTACCTCGCTAATTGGAGCAGTTGAGCTTTCGGGGGACGGGTGTACTGCTACAAGCCTTGCAAGCACATTCGGTAATGAAGGTGCAGAGAGAAGATCCACACATTGTCTGGCATCAGCGTGTGGAACACCAAAACAGTTAGCATTTATCTTTTATCTCAGATATTCGATGTTTGGATTCACTGAATAATTTTATTTGCGATACATGTTATCGAGCTAGACAAACACGTTCCTCATTTTCTATTTTGTCCTATTTTTTAATGGTGTTTGGGACGATCCATTTTTTTTCAACGAAAATGCAAGCGCGCCGCCTACCATTTGAAATTACCAACATTAGTTACAAATTCGTCCGAAATTGAGACTAATTTTGGCCGTTCAAAATTCTGTTTCAAATATTTTTTTTGTAGTAATACTTTCTTCAAGAATTAGGGAATATATATTTTTCTAATTTTTCAAAAAACAATAGAATATTTATAATCAGGACAAATTTTAAGAAAATTGTTGTGATTTATTTAATTATTTTTTACTTTTGGTTCACAAAGTTTCTTTACTTTTTAAAGTTATATATAAAGGGAAAAATGCAATTTACTCGGCATCCTATTGTAAATGTTCAAATTACTTTCTTATTAAAGAAAAATTAAAGGCGTAAATTGCTATTTTTATTCGTAAAGAAATAATTTATTCATTTACAGTTTCACATAATTTAAATTACATTAAAACCAATATATAAATGATTCCTATTTATTTATCATGTTAACATCTCTGCAATTTTACTACAACAAAGCTGTTAGAGGCAGAAGTTTGCAAAGAATTCCATCAAATGACAAATTATTATTATTGTTTTTTTTACAAGCTCTGCAGTTAGTTTTTACTATTTTTTTAAATAAAAATAATAAATTATTATTATTTAAAATAAATTAATTATAAGTATTCATATTGAATATAAAAAATAACTGTAATAAACATATCGTGATCAATAATATTAAGTAAATTATGTCTGAGCAATATCTTATAACATAAGAACAACATCTACTATGTATAGAACAACATTTCAAATATTTACTGGATTGGAATTTATGATATTTAAAAAATTATAGGGCTCAATTTCAACAATTAAATTAAAAAAAATCCCTTAGTTCCGACATCGTATTAATGTTGCAATTAGCTAATAAGAAACAATAACTTTCAATTTTTCCATTAGTCAAACAATAATTCCAAAACCAGGAATATTACTGTCAAACTCAAAACCTCTGGAACTCGCGCAAAGACGCACCATTTCCCTTCAAACTGAAAGGCTGAGCGGTTGACACACTTTTTCGCTTTGAGAAAGAGAGAAACAGAGACTGTACACTCCTGAATCCTGACCAACCACACGATACTTTCCTCTCCGTCGAAACCCAGAATTGCATTTTCGATTGAAGCCAGAAACCAGAAGAAAAATCACCAAGAAAATGGTGGATTTTGCTCGGGTTCAGAAGGAGCTGCAAGAGTGCAACCGGGATTTTCAGGTATCAGGAATAAAGGTTATGCCGAAGGGCGAAGCCAACCTGGCTCACTTGCTTGGTACTATCCCCGGTCCGATTGGTACTCCCTACGAAGGCGGCACCTTCAAGATCGACATCACTTTGCCTGGTGATTCTTTTCACTTTAATCGTTGAATTCTGTTTACTTTTCGTTTCTTGTGTTTGTGGGTTTGGTTAGAAATGATTTCTGAAAATTTCCCTGCTTTTATTATTTTTTCTTTTGGTTGTTGAATTATTATTTCTTGTAAACAAAATGTTGTGTTGCACTTCCATCTTTTCCTTTCTGTTATAAATGTTGTGCTGTATGTGTATGTATTTGGTATTTTGGTGAACTTATGTTCTCTGATCAAGTTTTGTGGGTTTTTATCTGAGGGTCATTAATATGTATAGTGTTATGTATCCCTGTTATGGCGTATATGCTTGTGAAAGGGCTGGCAAAGGTTTTTTTCTCTTTTTCCTTTGTTTTGAGGTACAACACAAAGTTGTCGGTTCACTTTGATGTGTTGCAGCAGTTGTTTTGGGTGAATTAATATGATTATGGTCATATTTTTGTGGAAGATTCCACTATGATCGATGAGTAAAGAATTAACAATGCCCTTCAACATTAAACTAGTCCGATATGCTCGAGAGAAATGCGACTCACGTTTTCAAAATTCTTCTAGGAACAACCTTAGGTCAAATATCAGTCTTAGAGTGTGAAGGTTAGTACATCAAACACAAGGAAATTAGGATACCCAACTTTTGTCATGTAGAAGAAGTTGAAATAAAATAAATATCTCTTAACTTTTATTGAATTACAAATTCTGACGGCATTAGCAATTCTCTTTAACATGAATGCTGATATCCTAATGGTACTTGTTTGTTTTTAAAGTTTAAATTTTAAACTGTCATTGTCTTTCACTTTTTAGCTTTAGGGATCCGTAGTGCTATCTGATCTGGACACCGAGCTCATGGAAACCACAAACTTCTTTCTTTTTGTCAGGAATAAAGTAGTGAAGAAAGTTGCGAGTTGATAGCTTTGGTTGACTTAAGCTGTTTCTTTTTTAATAACACGAAGGAATGCAAATGGGAAATAGTGTAATAATATAGCTGAGTGATTTCAAGTTGCATAGTGTACAAGTTACTTGAATACAAAGTTTGAGGCAAATTGGATTAAGCAGCTAATCTGTGAATTGAATTTTTACAAGTTATGAACCATCACAAGGAGAGGGCTGTGACGGAACATGCTTGTATTAAAAATTGAATGGACCAGAGAGCAATTGTTACGATATAAGATGATACTTTACTTAAGTTGAGCACATTCTTGCAATTCGAGCAATGATGTACAACTGAAGCCACATTCATGCTAGCAAAACAATGTTCCATGTCAGTAGATTTTATTTTTGTTAGAAATAGAATTGCATGCTTAACCTTTATGATAATTGAAGTGGATAAATTAACCCACAGACCAACTAAGCAGTTATTCCTTGTTTTTCTGGAATGGAGAAAGCATATAGAATGCCAACATTAATTTAAGAAAAGGTAAAATCTTCTTTGGTTATGCTTGAAAGATGGAGATGATTTAAACTTCTAACACTTCTGCTTGTTCTCCGGTTCATGCTCAATGCGAAGTCTTTAATAGGAAAATGCTAAAGCAAGATGTAAAATGTTGACAAAAACACTATATGCATACAAACTTGTAAGATGTTGCCTGTTTTTTTGTTCCCCTTCTGTAAGTTGATCTCAATTTCACAAATGTTCTATATGCACTAAGACTTAGCAATAAAATGTTTCATTTTATTGATTTTCAGCAGTCAAACTGCCGGTTTTTCCAATATATGTAGTGAGTGAGTGCTACCAATTGGTGTTTAGCTGGACAAAAGAACTTCTTACTTTTTTTCTCTGTGCAGATGGTTACCCCTTTGAGCCTCCAAAAATGAAGTTTGCCACTAAAGTATGGTATGGTGAAACAAGTCTTTCTATAAATATTCTCTCTCTCTCTCTCTCTCTTCTTTTTGTTTTTTTTGTTTTGTCTTCTGTTTTCTGTTTTCTTTTGTTTTTTGTTTTTTTCTGAATGGTGTCAATAGCAGTAAGTAGTCTTCACTTGTTTGGTACTTTTAAACCCTCAAAATAAAGAGACTTGATCAACTTACGGTAGCATATGATGCATTTCAATTTCAAGGTTAAACATACAGAATAAAGGCAGCATTAACGGAAGTAAAAGTGGTCTATTGCGTTACTATTTAGAAACTAAAATATAATAAACTGATTTGTTACTTTCTTTTTTCCTTCTCACTGCATAAACATATCAGAGAAGTTTCTGTGTTTTTCCATGAGAAATTATTTTGTTTTCACTACTTTTATGTCTTGATTTCCATAAAAGGCATCCTAATATAAGCAGCCAAAGTGGAGCAATATGCTTGGATATACTGAAAGACCAGTGGAGCCCAGCACTGACTTTGAAAACGGCACTCCTTTCTATCCAAGCATTACTTTCAGCTCCTGAACCTGATGATCCCCAAGATGCCGTGGTAGCACAACAGGTACTGTCAGTTTGTGCCATATTCTTGCTACCTTCCCCCTGTACACTTGTATTAAGACGATTTCCTGATCTTGTTCTTACCACGTAATTTTAAGATGTTGGCTGGTTACATTTTCTCTGTCCTCAAGTATTCGCCAGTTAGATCTGAGTTTTATATGTCTACTTCTTATACATGCACCTTTACTCTTCCATCCTCCAGTTGTTGATTAGTTATTATTAATTGTGCATGCTCTAGTATCTCAGAGACTACCAGACATTTCTGGGAACAGCTCGTTATTGGACAGAAGCATTTGCAATGACATCGTCTCTTGGTGTTGAGGAAAAGGTTTGCATTCTAACAGTGTTGTGGTGCACTTGTGTTTTCTTTACTTATCTCTCTCTAGCACCTAGAGTAGAGAATTGCAGAGAAAAAATAGTGTCGGATGTACTCGGACTAACAGTAAAAGATCGTTGATTGAATGTGTGACCACACCATGTAACAACACCACAGAGCAGAAATTTGAAAATAGAAAAGATAGTAAGTTGGTGAATTTTAAGGTGTTATTACTAAGATAATGGTTTCTTATATGAGATTATATTCATTTGCTTCTGCTTCTTCTCGGAATTGTTGTTTGTTATTTCTAAATTAATTTTTACTATTGATGATTTGTTGGCAACAAATAAAGAGATAAAGTCTCATCAAAATAGTTGTTGATACCTTCTTGGCCCTTGTAATTACTTAAGGCCAGGTAAAAACTAATTATCCGTCTGGACTATATTTCAATGTTACCAATTCCAATTGCTTTACTAATTTCATCAGGTGCAAAAGCTCGTGGAGATGGGATTTCCTGAAGATTTAGTAAGAACTACATTGGAGAATGTTGGCGGTGATGAAAACTTGGCTCTTGAGAAGCTTTGCTCTACTTGATACTCACTGCAGCAATGGAGTCTACATGCTATACAAAACAGTAAAACAGTACTATATAAAGACATCATGCTCTTGGCCCGTTTTCCACTTTCAATATCTCTAACCGACAGTTTCTTTCTGAATTTCATTGTTTCTCTCTTCTCCCTCATTGTCACTGCATACATGTTTGACGGAAATTTCATGCTGCCTATCTAAGCATTACCCAAACAGGCTCGTAACAATTTGTACATGCTGATGATGATATCTTAAAGTGAAATCTTACGACTTATAGTCCACCATGGATGTCGTCTCATCTCTCTGCTACTGCTTAGAGTCCCATTTGGATATTGAAATCTATGTTTGAAACATGATTATTTAAGATGTATATACTTTCCCAAAACTTGTTTCAGCTTAAAGACTGGCTGTCGTTCTGCTATATATCTGCAGAGTCAAACGACCAAAAACCTCCCCAGAGCTTCACAAAATGAACAATGCAGGTTATGGTAAATACATTAGGACCTAAAGTGAAAACAGACCTTGTTTCTTCTCTGCAGTGGATGAGGAGGACATATGATAAACAGCAACATTGCCAGAACGAAGGCCAACAAGATCCCTTCTAGAGCAGTCGCGTAGTCGGGCGAGTGGTAGCAGATTTTGCTCATTTCCTGTCTTTCTCTTGTTTCGAGTGGTTCTCCTTCTTGATCATAATATGAGTTTGATGTAAATGGACACTCTTCGATATTTTCTTGATTCAGCTCAACTATACATATAAGTTGGAGGGATGACAAGTGTGGAGAACAAGGATCTGCGTGTAGTACGGGTCATAGAATTTGGGAGACTAAGTTCTAGCTACAATCCAAATGACACCAACCATGAATTTGAATGAACTGTACTACATTGATCTGAATCAATTCTGGGGCCTGCCCTGGAGGAAAATACTCAGACCAAACTACGAGGATCGTAACGTATAGGGTGGGTTTGCCATCATCCTTGGGTCCAGTTGATATTGTCGAACTACTTTCAATCAATAATTTGTGAGTTCGATTTCTTCTGTGTTGATGTATAATCAGTAAATACAGTCACAATTTTGCAAGTATGAGGAGATTGGAGCAAAACCCACCCAAGTTTTTCTGTACAAAATTTAAAGGAAAAAAAAATATATATATAAGATGGGTTTTCATTCTTGGTAATGATTTAGTATTATTTGGTGCATGGAGACAAAAGCCCTAATTTCTTGGATTGATTAGTTGGGGTACGTCCATTACGGGTGCTAATATTTGAGCCCAATGGACTCATTTGGAGCTTGATTTGAGTTGGGCCGGGTCAAGAAATACTAATAGGCAAGAGCTAAGTCCATTAACTCAAGAAGACAATTGGGCCGGGTCAAGAAGTACCCAATAACCCACTCCACCAACTCAAAAGGGATAACTAGCAATAAATGACGATGTAACGAGATAACTACACAACTAATACCAATTAATAGAACAATCATCCATCAATGATGTCTTATAGTTAAGCCGTCAGCCTCATATCGAAGTTACGGCTACAAATTCCATCAGCCATATGAATATTTATAGATACCTAGAAAATTATAAATACCTTTTTGAAATTACAAATATTCTTTTATAACAGTCTATTATAATTATGTCAAGAGAGTATTTATAATTTTTTAAATAATAAAAAAATATTTATAATTATATAAAATTTCAGAGAAGCGATCATAATTTAACCAAAAACAACAACAACAATCATTTCATGTAACCTTAAAAAAAAAAATTCCGAATCGGTGGAGTAAACTACAAGATGCATTTCAAGTTTGTATGACCGTTCTCCCTAAAACACCCCCCCCGCCCCCTCCCCCAACAAATGGAGTGCTTGACTCGGCCACAAAAGGACACCTAAAGGTTCAACTTTCACCAACTGCGGTCCAATTTTCAACACTTTGGGTGTTTCCACAACCATATCTAAATCAGTTAATGAAATTGAGGTTTCATAACTTTAAAAATTATAAATTTAAATTTTATTATATATATGTGGAATTCTATTTCATTGCATAGCAGGAGTTGTCTATTATAATAGTAGGTGTTATTTAAATTTATTTTATCTAACATTATTGATTAGGATATAATTATTATAATTATTGAATAGAAATTAGTATAATTAATTTAATTCAATTAATAATAGTTGATCGATTATCATTTAAAAGAAAAAAAAAGAAAAACTTGGGTGTTTCAGAATTTAGACCAAATTGAGTTGAGATCAAAGCTGGTTAGCGGTCATCCACCTCAGTCCACTCCTTCAAAACTTGAGCCCAACTTCAAATTTAAACACTTATTCTTCTATTAAGGTACAACATGGAAATGCATGATCGGTCCCTTAGGGGACACCTCAATGATTTGGGATTCAACATTTTATTATAAAAATATTGGGTCCAAAAATTTATTGACAGTGTGTGAGAGTGGGTGTGTGCGTAGGTTAAGAAATGAAATGAAAATGCCTGATCGGTATAATTTAATTGATGAAATTTAGATTCAATGATTATAAGATTATAAGTTTAAAATCCAATAATATGTGGGTGCTTATTCTATTTTAATAGTAGTTGTGCGTCTACTTTTATAATAAGGTAAATTACATCGATATCTCCTGAAATTATATATAATTACACAAACACCATCATTTGTAAAATTACAGATATACACCTGAAAGGGTTTCAAAAAGTATTTGCGTAAAATTTTACCATTGAATATCGGATATAGTTGTACTACAACTATAATCTCAAATTCTTTTTGTAGTTTTGCAAAGGACAAAAGGCGTTTGTGTAAATAAACCAAACTCCAGTGAGTGACAATGTAATTTACCCTTCATAATAGTTACAATTGTTAATAATTTTAATTCATGCAACTCATAAGTTGCCGCTAGAGTTTATAAGATATCAATTATTTTTGAAAAATAAATTATAATATTTATAATTATAATAATTTTATAATCAATACGATCAAAACTAAAAGCATTTGTTAATATTTTCAAGAACAAGTTGAAAACCCTTTTAATATTTTTTTTAAAAAAAAAAGCTGGTCTCATAAATTTGTTATTAAATACTTTTAAGACATCTTGTAAAATTTTAAATATTTTACAAAATATTATGAAGAGTTTTATAATTTTATTAAAACACCCTCTGGACTTTCTTTGTGCTTTCATTAAATAATTTGACAATCAAAGTGAGTAGGTTTGAATTGATTATGACTGAATTCAAAATAAAATTAAGTAAAATTCCACCACAAAATTATTCTATGCCCAATTTCGATTAAAAAATGGACTTTTGAGGAAAATAAAAAAAAAATAAAAAGTGGACTTATTATCATACATAGAAATTGGAATCTTAGTCCTTTTCACACTATTGTCAATTGACTACAAGTCCATTCCAACTACCACTTTCTCTAGCATAAGGGGGAAAAAAGAAAAAGAAAAAAAATAAAAAAACTCATTTTGACTCAGCTTTTCTATTGAAATCAACTAATTGTGGCTACGTATCTTAATAAGGCCTAGTTTAATTGGACGTTGTTTTATTGCATAGTAGGTGTTATCTATTGCAATAGTAAGTATTTTTTAAATGATAAATTATAATTATCTTATTTAAAATTTGACATAATTATAAATACCCCTCATTATTTGAAAAATTATAAGTACCCCTATCAAGGAATAATAATTATGTAGCTCATAGATGGTGAAGTGAACATTATAATTTTGCCCTTATTGAATTTTTTTAAAAAAATAAAAAATATAAAAAAAAAGTGAGGGTGGATAAAATAAATAATCTAGAGGAAAATATTAGTTCATAAAAATACTTTAAAAAATTATAAAACATATAAATAATTATAATTTATAATCCAAAAGGGCATTTTGGTCAGTTCATTACAAAAATTGGATGAAAACCTAATGGAATGAGCTTGTTGCTAAACGAATGTCAAAATCAGGGGGTATTCAAACAACGAGGAGGTATTTATAATTATGCCAAACCCCATGGGAGGTGGTTGCAATTTACCCTTGTTTAAATTTAATTTATCTGATATTGTTAATCAGGTTATGATTATTGTAATTGTCTTTACTAATTATTGATATTTGACATAAATAATTGTAATCGAGTTATTTCAATTAATATTAGTTCATCGCTTCAAATAAAAAATAAAAAAGCCCTAATAAGGGAATCTAATCTTAAAAAAAGATATTCGTTTCGTTAAAATTTATTGAGACATTGTCCAATTTAATCACTATGATTCCATCAATTTTTATTGGATCAAACTTTATAAGCGGACCACTGTCATCTGTAATATATGAGTTGTTGGTTATGTTATATTTATTGTTTATCTACTATATATATTTATTAATTTATAATCTACTTTTAATTTAAGATTTTCACTTATTGAAAAAAATTAATTAAAAAAATTTATTAATGATTTAATGTGCAAAATACTAAAATGTATTGAAAATAATATAATTATATAAGGCATGAGGAACATTTTTGTTCATTCAAAAGGATAAGTGTTACATTTATTCATTTCAAAATGTAAATATTACATAACAAATTGTTCAGCGGATAAAAGTGTATTTTACCCCTTTATCAATTAAATCCGATCCCAAATTACTATTAATGCCACCACCTACACACAAGTATTTGAACTACACGTGTGGAGAAATGAATTATGAAGGAAATTTAAATTGATATTACAATCAAGGAGGAGAAGCAAGATGTACCACAAAAAGAACAACAACAACAAAAAAAAAAAAAAAAAAAAAATAGAAATAGAAAAAAGAGAAAATAAAAGGGAAAGGAAAACCAAAGAAGAAACACAAACATTTTCAATTTTCTTGTAAGAAATCTTAATAAAACTATTTAATTTTATTTTTAATCAATTTCCAACTAGATCCAACTTTTACTACAGTCATCTTTTTAAACTCATTTAAATTAAAAAATCATTTTCATCTTTATAATTTAATAACTAAAGTTGAATATGTTGCCACATTCGTGGCATAGGTTTGAAACCTTATCAAAATTTTTAATGGGGTTGAACGAACGTTCTTGTATGTTCATTTTCATGTATTGATGTTTTGGTTGTTGGTGATATGAAATCGGCTATAGAGATCTTGATCGACACACATAGTTCAGACACAATCCTCCTTAGATGTGTTCAAGAAAACCCCTGAACTGTTCCAATCTATCGACCTAACCTAAACTACACCATAATTAGCAGGCTAAGGATATGTTGAATTGGTCTTAGAATTGTAAAAAGAATAGCATAAATGCAAGAACCGAAAATAGATTATATCATCGTTTTATTACAATATATTTTCATAATCATCTTATCTTATTTCAAATAATATTTGTTTAATATTTATATGTTATTATGATCACTTTCTTAACTTAATTTGAAATATGGACTTTCTTTACAATCTTAATCATAAACAATTTTGGTATGTTTCATATTTATTTGTTTCTTCTATACTAAACATAGAACCATGTTATATATTAATTTTTTATACAATGTAACTGATATCTCATATTTTTATATTTTTGCTAATTATCACAACAAGAAAACATATTTATTAGGAATAAATAATCGTACCAAAGCTTAAGTTGTCACACAATAATATATAATTGTACATATTACTCGCTCTATGCTAAGGTCCACGAAAATCGACCCAACCCAATTAAATACCAAAATGCTATTTTGATGATTTTTAAGCTAACGTGGACTAAAATTTTTTAAAATCACAAATATTGAGTTGGGTCAAAAAATTATTTAAATTGCACCAACTCACACTGCCTAGACTCTTAATCTTCTTTGATATGTCTACGGGGTCCCACCATTGGTTTCATAGTTCCTTTTTTTTTTAAAAAAAAAGATAGGTTAATTACATAAACCCCCTTTAAAAAAAAAAAAATTACACATGCATCATCTCCGAGAATTCTCTGTTTACAGCTATACCATTTTCGTTAGGATTTAAACAAAAAATACTAACTTCAACAATTTATATATATATATTCATAAACTTTCAATTTTTCGCCTCATTATTTAGTATAAATTATTAATAATATGACTACTTTTTAATTAACCAAAAGAATAAATAATAGGTGTACACTATGATGAAACATGGGTAGCGTGAACAATGTGTAGGAAGTGGTAGTCTAAATATTAATAATGGATTTGGATCATTATCTTAACAATATTAATCAAATGATTGTTGCATACGAAAATATTCATAATCAGACACAACACGTCCATGCCATCATCATTATCTCTAATTTATTTATTTGTATTATTCCCTTTTTCTCTTCCAAGTAAAGGAACTCATTATTTATTTATTAATTAATTAATTTGCTAAGAAATGTGGGACATGCTTCATCATTGCTACTTCAACTGCTCTACTATTAATTAAAAGACTAAGGATCTCAATGGGTCGAGTTTGAATTATGTCTGTCAAAATTTGGAATTCTACCTATCAAAAAAAATTTAAACTTAAGATTGATTTGGACTCGCTCCTGGCCTACGACTCAGTAGATTGGACCGATAGACCAATTTAAAATTTCAAAAAATATAATTTTTGAAAACAACACCATCATAATTACAAGTGTTACAAAGGTTATTTTTTTATAAAAATTATATTGAATTAAAATAATTGTAAACTTGAATGTGAAGGATTTCTTTTATAGTACATGGTTATTTACAAATCCGAAGGAAGAAAAATTCCCTAGTATTCTTGTCTTGTACAATATTTAACCCTCAAAATGAAGGAATGGCCGTTTTAAATGTGGGATAACTTACACTGAATTTTTTTAAAATTTGACATAATCATAAATATTTTTTTTTGTTACTAAAAAGTTACAAATACCCCCTGATATTTGATAAATTTATATAACTCTTGGATGAAGGTTTGGAATTGTCAAGTATCATTTTTTTTTTAAATTACAAATTATAAAATAAAATTGAACGAGGTGGATAATATTTTTAAAAAATTACAAAATAAAATTATCCACTTAGTCCACAAAAATCAAAATTTTTTAAAAAAATAAGTAAAATTATAATTCAGAATCCAAAAGAACATTTTGTTCAGTTTATCATAGAAAATGGATGAAACCTAACAGTGATGAACAAATTGGGCTAGTTGTTATATGAACGTTAAAATTAAGAGAATACTGATAATTTTTTAAATAATGGGGGTATTTATAATTATGCTAAATCTATAAAGAGTATATTGTAATTTAACCTTAAATGTTTCCTATGATATTAAGAGCACAAGAACTCAAGAAAGTTAAGATCTTCCAAAAAAAGTACGAAAAGCCAAGCTTGCTTAATTATTACGGTTGAGCTCTCATAATTACAAGGTTGTGAGTTTGAGTCTCACAAATATCAATATATATATATATATAATCTTTTAGTAATTTATTATTTTTTTTATCTCGTTTTGACATATTTGTTGATGAATATTAATGTATTAAATAATTTGAATATACTTAATGATGTATCAAATAGTATAACATCAAAGAAACATTTTGCAAATTGCAAACTAAATTGAGACAATATATTGATCCATAATTAATGGAATTAATATATTATTATTTTGCTTTTAAGAAAAACTATAATTATATGATTTCATCAACACTTTAATTATAAATTAATTAATACATCAATATAATAAAAAACAATGAAATATATATTATTCAGAATATTAGATTAATGAATTCATTAGCCACGCGTACCTAGAAAGCTCAACACAATAATTAATCCCCACCGTTAATTCTTGATGCAAAGACATAATATTTTTTATTAACAAAAGAATATTTTTTTAGATATTTAATTTAATTTAATTTAACTTAGGTGTAGTAAGATTGGAGCCATTGATCGGCATCAACGAAAGAAACATTAAGAAATGGGGAAGCTTGTGTGTCGTTCAGTCTTTGTGCATAAGGCACCCTCAATGTTGTATTTGCTCCATCACCTGTGCAATTGTACTCCCCATAGAAGATGCTCCTGAAAATTTGTATATATATGTATACCAATAAATTTCAATTAGTAAAGAAAAATTGACAATGATTTGAAACATATTCTTCATATATGTTCATATACGGTCTGATAAGAGCGATGAATCATATGATAAGTATAATGAAATTAACTTTCATATGTATGATTAGTTGTATGTTCATCCATCATCGGATTTTGGCATTTATTTAATTATCTTATATGTTATGCTACGAATCGGAGCAAAATAAATCATGTGATAGGGGTTTGGAATTTTTTGTTTTCTGCTACCATTGATTTTTAAAATGGTTCGAAAATTGAAAAAACTTGACACATTTAGTCTTCTATTTACGAAATTTTCAGAAATTGAGAAAACTCGACACATTTAATCCTTTATTTTAGGAGATTTATGGGACTAGATATATTGAGTTTTTTTTTCAAATTTAGGATCATTTTAAAAATCTTGTAAAGCAGAGAATCAAAAGTATTAAACCTGTATTTATCCTATGTAGCTAAAAGTATAATTTCATCTAAGTGAAAAAAATATGATAGAATGAATTTTTTTTACAAAACAATTTTTTTATAATAATTGTTGTATGAAAAGACATGATAGAATGAATTATTTTTAAAAAATTTAACGATCAAATTCCTCAAAAAATTACTCAACCAAACACGATTTAGTCAAATCCGACTCAATCAAACTTGAACCAATCAAATGACAAAAGTGCAATTTACTTGCTGTGTGATTTGGTATGCAGTTCAGGAAAATGAAGCAATTACATAGCAATTGTGATACACTTGATCTATAATTAGTTTGGTTGAGCCAAAACTGGTTCGAACAAGAATTTTTTCGATTTAAAATAGAAAAAAAATTGAAAATAGACTTTTAAAAGTGACCCAAAACAAGACAATAATTTTTTAAAAATTAAGTAACTACAGACACGCATTTGAATGTGCCGCAAACACGCTAGTAAATCAAGAATCGGTATATAGAAACTCACAGGTCTCTGGTGGGATCATTGAAATCGTTCCAGCCCTCAGGTGCAATGATATCAGTCATACTAGTGTATGAGAAGACAACAGTGGAGAAAGGCCGCCAAGCCCGCCCCAACCATATTCTTCCAGTGCCCCCAATGCTGCAGTTCACGAAGGCGAACCCGCTGTTCTCGTCCTTGGAGGCCCGCCCGTGCGCCGTCACGGCTCCATTTATGACTCTTGCCCCTGGCGCCACCGGGCTGGCTATCGAAGTTATATGACAACCCTGCAGGCAGTTCATTGGTTCAACTGATGATTTGAGCGATTTTAAAAAATTTTTGATGGAGGTTAAATCGGTCCAACCATCTGATCGGAATGGTGTTTTAAAACATTGGCAGCATGCATCTGAACACCGATGTGTGATACTAAATTGTAATAAAAAATCGGGACAATTATACTTTAGGTTCCTAAACAATACTACTTATTCAATTCAGTCTAAAAAATCAACACTTATACTTTTGGTCCCTAAACATGCGCTCTTTTTACTATTCTATCATTTCTGTCAATTGACTGTTAAATCAGACAAATATATCAGGTTCCACGTACGTGAGGCTGGGAAGGAGGTCTGAAAAAAATAATTATCATCTGATTTCACCGTCAATTAATAAAAATTGCAAAAATTATAAAAAAATAAGTGTCAGGAAGAGATTAGAAAAAATAACTATTAATTCTTGATAAACTGAAATCGAATAAATAAAAGTTTTATTTAAGGACAAAACATGCAATTCTTCCTTAAAAAAAATCCCACCACAAAGAACATAATTTCCATAAGTAGGATTGTCAACTTGTAATCTAGTGGCAAATTAAAGTGGGCAGGCGGCAGTTGTCGAATCCACCACCCCTTTGCAACAAGAAAGCTTTATTTATGCAACATATATTGAGTCCATACATGTGATGATCATTTTTAATATACATTATATATATATATATAATTATTTAATTATCAATGTTGATTATTAGTACTATATGATTAACAACAATTTAGTAGCAATATGAATATTATAAGGATAAACTTATATTTTGTTATTCGAATTATACTCGTTTTTACGTTTTATTATCTAAACTTATTTTCTTGTGTGTTAACGCATCTCAACTTTGCAAAATTTGAACTGTCATATATGGCCTTTTTTTGTCGATCTTTTGCTATGAAAACATCACATGCAATGTACATGTGAATAATGTCACATCACATTGCCCTTAAATATCACATAGCACTGCATATAATGTTTTTCAGGCAAAAAAATCCATCAAAAAACGTTCGGACATTACAAGTGTAAATTTTATAAAGTTTGATATGGTAAATTGACAAAAAAAAAAAAAGAATTAGGTAAAAATAAGATATAGTTTGAATGGCCAAATATAATTATCCATATTATAATGGATTTATTCTGCCAATATTTATTTTTATTAAGTTAGTACTGTACATAAGTCACCAATTGTTAACCACAATTACAAGACTGTAAGTACTAGTCTTTCTGATTTTTAACATTTACAAATTAATATATTGAACTTGTACAAATTATTACATCAATAAAATTAAACTTTTGCATGAAATAAATATAACTAGTCACAATTTTGTATATAACTATATAGGAAACTATATATATATATATAAAAAATAAATAAAAACCCATACATGACTGCAATTAACACCTCACAACCAAAAAATCGTGAATTCGAGTCTGGTGAATATGGCAATTTGTTTAGTTCTATAGTAATGTTTTATATATTTATCATGTTTAATGAACCGTATACCATAAAAAATAAAAAAAATGCTGCATAAAGTGAAGAAGTTTTACCTCATAAAATGACTTAGCATTCCCAAAAATGAAGTCAATGGAGCCTTGGATATAGCAATCCTTGAAGTAATGGCGACCCCTATCGTCGTGTAGAGTGTCCTGCGCTCCGAAGAATCCACACCCCCAGAAGGCAGCTTGATCTCCGGCTATTCTAAGTGCTACGGCCTGCGCTCCCACCACTCCAGGCCCTGGAATTGGAGCCACATTCTGATGCACAAATTGTACTTAAATTAGATTGAATTGCTACCGTAGTACTATATATATGTAGTATGGTTAAAAATTAGAGTCGTCGAGCGATTGTCCCATAAATATGTAGTATATACATAAGTACCATAAAACTTATGTTTTTGGCAATAAAGTTGGGCGCAAAAACTTGAACCGAACCACTGTAGAACGTTCCGTGGGAGGAGTTGGCCGTGTCGTTCCACACGATCGCCGTTGAGGTGTAGCCTTGCCCTTGAAATGTGATGTTAGGCTTGGTTTTCGGAATGATTACTTTCTCGCTGAATTATAATATACAAAGAGAATGATTAAACAAAAAATTATTAAAAAAAAGAAGATTGTATAATTTGCATGTTATAATAAGGTGTTGATGCAGCTCACAAGTAAATCCCAGTATTGATCCAAATTACGGTCCGTTTTGGGCTCATGACACCGACTGCATCGACTGCTGCTTGAACAGTGGTGAAGTTGCAGCATCCGTTAGAATCAACGCAGAAAATGGACGTTGTGTTAGTGTCGGGAGGGGGGAAATCGGGTGGAAAATCGTCACAGATGGTCTTGGTTGTCTTCCTTTCATCTGAAGGATGGTGGTGGTGATGGTGGTGGCTGTGGCGACAGCCAAAGGGGATCGGAGTAGGCACGATGAAGGGCAGAGAGGAGAGTAGTGTTTGAGGGTTGAAATGGATGAGAAGGTGTTTGAGGAATAGTGTGTGTTGAGACAAGAAGTTTGTGGATGCTAAGGCTGCAAGAAGGGCAAAGAAGATGGAAAGAGAAGAAATGAGCTTAGTAGTCATGATGATGATGATGATGATGAGTTTGTGATTTTTGGAGGAGTATTGTAAGAATAAGTGTATGTTATAAAGTGGAGTAATTGGAGTGTATAGTAAATGAAAAATATAGCACTTGAAGTACAAGGCTGAAATGGCATTTCTTGCAAGTTACCTTGTCCCAATGGTTCATACTTAGGACAATATGCAAACAACCTACCAATCTTAAAATGGATGTGCTAAAAGTTTCATGTACTTGTTGTAGACATATGTGAAAAGAGATTGTGGGACAAGCAAATGGAGACTTATAAAGTATGCTCTCCCTCGATATTGTTATATATAGATATATTTTTTGAACTTAAAATAAATTACAACCAGCTCCTCTGATATAATCATTTAGTTTTTTATTAGGTTTCTATTCATCTTTTGTGATAAATTGATCAAAATGCCATTGTGGACTCTGAATAATAATTTTTACTTTTTTTTTATAAAAAAAATTCTGAAACGTTTCGTGGACTAAGTGGACAATTTTTTTTAATAAATTTTTAAAATTTTCCATCCACTTCCACCGATTTTTACAATCTTTATTTTTCTTAAAACAAAAAAATTAATACAACTAGAACAAAATTGACAACTCCAAACCTCCATTTAAGAATTACGTAATTTTATCAAACTTCACGGAGGTATTGATAATTTTTCAAATAATAAGGGATTTTCGTAGTTATGCTAAATTGTGAGGGAGTTCGTCGCAATTTATACAACACCCTATGTCCTGTCTGAAATTATAAGTGCCCTGTCCAATCACGAAATTTTACAAAAATATATCTTAAGGTACATTACATTAATACCTTCATATATAAAGTGCACCTATAATTTCATAAAAGATAAAAATATTTGTATAATTAAATTTAATTTTAGAGGGGTCAACAATATAATTTATTCAAAATTTATTTTGAAATTTTGGATGAGTATTTATGAAATAATAATAATATTAAATTGCAATAAAAAGTCTGAGTGGGAGGATGAGTACAACTTGACAAAAGCTACAGAATGAAGCCATTTTAGGTTTTCAACTTTCCAACCTTCGATCAGTTCAAGTTCTAGTGTAAAACACTTCATATACGCCCCCAAGGCCTAAAGGAGTGTTCATTTGATAAAATTAAATTATATTAAATTGAGATTTTTGGTAAATTAAAAATTTAATCATCAAAATGTCGTATTGAATATTGAATCAAGTTAATCAGTTTCATTTCAATATTTGATAAAAAAAAATTTGGTGAAAAATAACAATAAAATAATTAAAGACTAAAAAACATAAGTATATATTTTTTATTTTTATAAGTAAAATACATAAATAATATTTTTATAAATAATCGATAGATACAAAAATAGTGCATAAAAATTCATATATAATTATAATAATATTTCAATCAGTAAATCAAAACTGATTTAGATAATGAATTTTTATAAAAATAAATAAAATCTATACAAGAGTTTGATTCGATCTGTTTATCGAACTATTAACACTCCTAAAATATGAAAAGATTTAAATGGAAAAATAAATAAATTTAGAAATACAATTAATAGAAATAGAAAAGGAATAATTTAATTTTTTATGTAACTATTTCAATGATTTTGAGAATATATTCTGACATGTAACACTGATCAAAATCAAAAGCACTCAATTATATTTTATCTATACTATAGTATAAAAACCAATTATTTTTTCACCTATAAATGGTAGTCCATAACACTGCATCACTAAATTTTAAAATATTAATAATCATATTATATGACATTATTTACCATATATAACAGTTTTTTTTGTTGATTTTCTGTCCAATAAACATTGCGTGTTGTGCATATATGAAAAATATCATATGCATAACTCTTAATTATCACATGTTCACTGCATGTGATGTTTCTTTGATAAAATATTTTATGAAAATACAATTATAAATGGTAAAGTGCAAAATTTTATAAAATTAAAATAATAAGTTGAAAAAGAAAAAAAGAAAATAGATACCAAAGTATATAAAACGGATCATATTCAAATGGCAAAATAAATTAACCCTATATATTATCTTTCTAATTATGTACGTGTTCTGAGTTGCATTCGGTTTTGGTTCCTAATAAATGTGTTTGTTTACGTATCATTACTTTCAATTAATTAATATCTTAATATTTTAATATTAATTAATTTAAATAAACTTAAATAGTTAATATTAGGATAAATATTATATTTGGTCTGTTAAGTTTTTGTTTAAAATTACTTTAATCCCTCAAATTTATTTTTTGGTTTAGCGTCCCTAAATTTTAATTTTTGTCTTAATTTAGTTCCTCTGACCATTTTTTGGCAAAAATATGGCCAGAGTTTGACATTTTGGAGGGTAAAATGGTCAATTCAAGTTTGATTTTATCACTTTGGTCCCTTAAATTTATAACATTATCAAAATAATCCTTTTTTAGAAAGGTACCAATTATTTATATTTTTATATGGTGAATGATGTAATTATTTTGAATGAAAAAAAAAAAACATTTAAATTCTTGTGAACATAATATTAACATATTGCTTGATATGTTTTTTTCACTTTGAAAGTGACCCAAAAAATCAAAATTATAAATAAATTTTATAAAATTTATCTAATCTAAAAATATAATAAAAAAAATTTAAGTTTGTTTTTAATCTATGTCTAATAAAATTAAATATTTTCAATGTTATTAAACATTATATAGTTTTGAAAAAAAAAGTTGGTGGAATGTACTTTTAATTAGATTATTTGGTGGATTTCAAATATATATAAAATTCATTTTAAGAGGTTTTTATAGATCTTTTTCTATAAAATATAATTATATATTTAAAAAACCTCTTAAAATAATATTTGATAAATATTGTTAAGGTTTAACTTTTCTACACTTTTATTTAACTCTTGAAATAAAAATTTATTGATTTAGGTTTTTTTTATTATATTTTTATATTGATAAGTTTTTATGAAATTTATTTATAATTTTAATTTTTTTAGCTACTAAAAAAAAGAGACTATTTATTTTAAGTTAAGTAATATATTATTATTATTATGTTCACAAGAGTTCAAAATTTTCATTATTCACATGAGATAATTACAACATATCGTCATAAAATAATACAAAAAAGTTTTTTTCATGTAAGAAAGGATCAATTTGATAATTTTACAAATTTAAAAGACTAAAGTGATAAAATCAAACTTATTTACCATTTTACCCTCCAAAGAGTCCAAAATCCGACTACATTTTCGTTTGAAAATGGCCAGAGGGATCAAACTGAGACAAAATAAAGTAAAGTTTAAACATGCTAAAATTAAGACAAATATACTATTTACCATTAATATTAAATATCAAATAATTTTAATTAAAAAGTTATATACCAGGTTAAATAACTAACTAATACCGTTAAATATATATTCCAATACGATGATTACTTATCCTTTTTAAACTATGTATCTCCCACACTCAATCTTAATCTCTTACCCCACTTTTAATTATGAATCATTCTCTATATTCATCCCTTCCTCTATTTATAATTATTTGTTTTTCTTTTTCTTTAAAACCCATGTTGTCTCAATTTGATTGGATGTAAGGTATTGCGGGTCACCATAATTAATAATCTATTCCAAACATTGGATTGACGTCTCCCCAGCTCTTTATCACAATTCATCAAATTGTATACTAATATATATATACACAAAGAAGATTATTTTTTACTAATAGAGAATAATATATGATATCGTCATATCAATTTTTTTATTGTATTGATATAATGCTTTAATTTATATATTTTGTTTTTTTATAATTTATCATATCGAACCAAATTATTAATTCTGGTATTGGTTCGATTTTAATTTTTCACTTTATAAATCAGACCATACTGAATTTCGAATTTTAAAATATATATAATATTATAATTTTATTTTTTTCTAAATTTCGATTTAGTTGGTATTGAAATGCGATATTTGAGTGTGGCGAAATTTCAATTGAATTGGGTTGGAACGAACGGGGAACAGCCTCCTCTTCCCCCAGAGTTTCGCAGAATTCGTGCAGATGGGAATTCTCTCATGAAAGAGAAAGGTAAAATTCTCTTCTTTTTACCTAACTTTCTTTTTTCACTCCCGAATCCAGCAAAAGTTGTTCGCTCTTCCCACTTCTCTTTCTGCCATCGATACGCGCAGAGTCAGAGATACTCACGCACGGAGATATGGGTGTTTGTGTGTCTGTATGTGTATATATACGTGTATATATATTCTCTGTCTACATATGCATACCTAACAATTATACAAACTGAGTCATCTACCTGACTAAATAGTCTATTGCAGCTCAATTTTCAAACACAGACACACACATGACCGTCACCCACAGAGCAATAAATGCGCAATCAAAACTTGGTTCTCTCTCTCTCTCTATCTATTTCGTTGTTGTTAATTGTTTCCTTTGCTGGCTGTTCCCCCCACCCCCCCTTTTTTTTTGTGTGTGCGTTCTTACTGAATTGACCACTCTGTTCTGTGTTCTTCTTCTTTTGGGATTTCTTTTTTGTCTTGAAAATTGGTTGGAATATGAAGTTGTTATGCTGATCCAGGGCCTCATTTGAACCATTTAAGGCAACACCCACTTGCTGAGAGAGTAGTAAATGCACGGTTGTTCTTGCTGGCTAGTTATTGGATTGAAAAAAGATTCTTTTCTTTTTTTGTGTTCTTTTTCAGAATTTTATATCTTCTGATGAAATGGGTAGCTGAGAGTTTAGAGTAAGCTAGCTTAAAGGTGTTGGCTATGGGGTGTGTTCTCGGCAAAAGAGCCGCCGGGAGAAGACAAACTCGCCGGAAGCCCGAAAACGATGAGACACGGGCTTCGGAATCCGCCGCCGGGGCCGTGCAGAACGGAGCCAACGAAAGAGCCGAGGAGAAGAACAACGAAGAGGTCTCCACCGCTGCTGGCCGACGGCGGAGGCTTCCGCCGGCGGCGCCGGAGTTCCGGCTGGGACCGGGCGTCTCCACTGCGGCGGAAGGGTGGCCTTCGTGGCTGGTTGACGTCGCCGGAAACGTGATCAAGGATTGGAAACCCCGGCGTGCCAACACCTTCGAGAAACTTGACAAGGTAATCCCCGTCAACTCATGAGGTTGCGTGCTGCACCTTTGTATAGCATTAACTTCCGGGTGGGTAAAGGTACCTACTTTTATTAGAAGGGTACAATACCTGGATGCATGCGCTTTATATGCTTTTGCGTTGACATTTTGGTGGATTGGGAAAATGCTTACAGTATATGATCAGGGAAAAGGCACCAATTTCTCTTCGAGACAAAGAGTTCTCCCCAGCATTTTCATGTATATGCATGTTGAGGAGTTTCTTGTCCCAGCTTGAAAACAGATACATAGCTTCGGATGTGGATTGTATTAGTCTCATGCATTAGTAATTTGCCTATGGCAGAAAACGATACAACTTGAAAAAACTTTTCAAGAATCTCTGTACTACAGTATTAGTTTCTATTTTTCAATAACTCTGAATCTTGGGGGTGGCTGGGTGATGGTTCTGTTGTGCAGATTGGGCAAGGGACATATAGCAATGTATACAAGGCCAGGGACTTGATCACTGGGAAGGTGGTGGCCCTGAAGAAAGTAAGGTTTGATAACCTTGAGCCGGAGACTGTGAAGTTCATGGCTAGAGAAATACTTGTGTTGAAACGCCTGAATCATCCCAATGTGATTAAGCTTGAAGGTCTTGTTATTTCAAGGATGTCCAGCAGTCTTTACCTTGTGTTTGAGTATATGGAGCACGATCTTGCTGGCCTTACTGCCATGCAAAGCGTCAAGTTCACTGAACCTGAGGTAAATAGTGAAAAACAAAAGCATCTCTTTTTTATTTTTATTATTTCTTGTACTTTTTATAGGTTTTGATAATGTTAAATGTTGGGCTAGATGTACATGCTTTATTTTTCATATTTTCCTGGATTTGTGCTCTTTTTGGGTTATATATTGTCCTGCCGGCATTTCTAACAATTCTTTTGTATTTCAATGATTAGGGAAGTGTTTAGATTTTCTTTAAGTAACTGAATGGCTCTACTGTCATATATACCTTTGCCTTTTACCAGAGGCCAAATTCTTATTGCTGATGGCCCCTGAGCATTGGATTATATGATCATTATTTGTTGGTATATTTTCCACCATGTGCTCTCTGGATGCAGCTGATAGAACTTGCTTGGTTATTAGTCCCAAGAGCTGAAGGTCCAGGTGTCACTGACTCACTGCTATTGTTTCTTACGATTATTAGACTTTCACAGGTGGGATATGCACTGCGCCATATGTGCTTGAACCATCTTATATGGTTGACAACTTTCTTACTTCGCAATCTAGAAGTAGACCTGCTCCTTTTTTCTAGTGGTTATTTGGGAATTCCCAGGGGAACATGACATACTTGACAAGTGTCATTGAACCATCTTGCACGTCTAACAACTTGCTGATTTGATTTCCTTCTTAACATGGAACGTTAAGAAAGAGCAGAAGTACCTGCCCTACTTTGATCTACTTATCAAATTCATGTCGAAGTATATGCTTTACGTCCTCATTTGGATAATATTTTTTAGATAAAAGCAAGCACTGATGTGATACAAATTTTATTTGGTTCAAGCAAAATTGACACCCTGCCTAGGAATACTCTGTCTCATTACTTTCTTCAACTTCTCTTTTCACATTTTGAAGAAAGTGCAGTATGGTAGTTCCCTCAGTACTGTCTAGAGAAGCTCTTGCAAACTATTGGAAACTTGGTGAATGGAGAAATTCTGGGTTTGTAGTTTGCATTACTCATAAATTTATCTTTAATGTCACTATCAAGAAGCGCTGCTGAATCTGCATTTTGCGTTCTTTTCCCATGCAGTTGAACGTCCGGACGTCAATAAGTATTGCATCCAACTAATTCTTGTACTTAGTCCAAATTAATATCAAATGTAGGTGAGGGAAACAAGAACGAAGACAGATTTTCATCATTCCTATTAGCTAAATTCAGTAGTAAATTTCCTTGGAATATTTTCTTAAACATTGGTAGAATATAAGGGGTTACTTTCAATTTATTATCACATTTTGACCTCCCAAGACAGTATTTTTGGAAACAACTACATTTTCTGGGGACTACATTTTTTGGAAGCAACTACATTTTTGGACCAAGTAGTTGAGTTCAGAAGCAACTACATTTTCTGGGACTTCCAGGAGTTCACAACATAAATTCTAGGTGAACTTATTGAGTTATTTCAAGAACTTGGGAGCTTATTTGTTTTCTAGAAGATGTAGTTTGTTTTCTAGAGAAAGGTTATTTTAGTTTTAGATTCATCAGAAGCTCTCTCACCAGAAATTTCAAGTAACACTTTGTTCTTGTATAAACACTCATTTGTCGAATTTACCAACCTCTGCTTCATTTACTTTGAAGCTCTATCCTTGCTCCTAGTTGGGCCCTGTGAGTCTCGTGAATGTTACATTTTGGAAAAAGTCAATTCATGTTCATTTGCTAAGCATAAATATTTGAATAGGTTTGTCTTTGATTGTTGTAAATATGTATAGTTTAAGATATACTGGAGTTCTTTGCAAGTCTGACTGTTTGAGATGGACGCTGTTAAAAGTCTGACAGCTCCAACAATTTGCAATTATACGTAACTTTTGGTAATTTCCAATTTACTAGATTCATATTGTTACACCCACAAAGTTTTGTATTAACACCATAAACGTGAAAAGCTGATAAACTAATTTACTGTAAACTAGCTAAAATTTTTAGTAAACACTATGATGGTCTGATTTTGTCATCCTCATTATTTCCTTTTTTATGTTACGCACAGAATCCTGCCATAGTTGGGCATTATTCAACCAGCTTGTTGGTTACAGTTTATATCTTCTGGTGCAGGTCAAATGCTATATGAAACAGTTACTTTCTGGTCTAGAGCACTGCCACAACAATGGTGTCCTACATCGTGATATTAAGTGCTCCAACTTGCTAATAGACAATGAAGGAGTCTTGAAAATAGCTGATTTTGGGCTAGCTTCTTTTTTTGATCCTGAACACAAGAAACCAATGACAAGTCGAGTTGTCACACTGTGGTACCGTCCTCCTGAACTCTTGTTAGGGGACACTTATTATGGTGTTGGTGTTGATTTGTGGAGCGCTGGCTGTATTCTGGCAGAATTGCTAGCTGGGAAGCCAATATTGAGGGGACGAACGGAGGTACTTTGATTTAGGTCTGGTTCGTGGATTACGACAATTTTTTTGGTTGATAATACTCTAAGCTTCATATAGATGCTATAAATACTAGATCAAAGATGATTTAGATGCTGAACTAAGTATCGGAAAACCTATAAGAACTTATAACATGATGACACTACGACGGTGTGGATAGCTTGTCTAGTAGTTTGATGTTTTTGGTCCGATGAGGAGATTTCTGACTTCGGCTGAGGATTGGTTATTCTACTTGTTTTATGAAATTGATATTTTTCCAACTCTGAAGTTTATAATTTATTTTGTTCTGTAGGTTGAGCAACTACACAAGATATTTAAATTATGTGGTTCTCCGACTGAGGAATACTGGAAGAAATCCAGATTGCCAAATGCAACTCTTTATAAACCTCAACAACCTTATAAACGTTGCATAATGGAGTCATTTAAGGAATTTCCGCAATCTTCTCTTGGTCTGATAGACACTCTTCTTTCTATAGATCCTGATGCACGAGGCAGCGCTACTGCAGCATTGAATTCTGAAGTAAGTAAATCTTCAACTTTCTATGCTTTCGGCCAGATCGAACAGAAACTACCTTTGTAAACTGGTCTATGAGATGTTTGGTGCTGAATAATGTAGTTATCTACCATGACAAACGGAATTGTTTTCAGAAGCTTAGGTATTCATTTTGTGTTTTAAAGCAGACCTTTCTTTTTAAACTTTCTTTCATATAGAGGTTGTTCAATTGGCACACATCCCTTTTGTATCCATTGAGCTAAATGTCATAGTTTGTCGTTGATAATAATCTCCCTTATTCTTGTACAGTTGTACTGGTACTAATTTTGATGTGCTGTTTATGACCAGTTTTTTACAACTGAACCGTATGCCTGTGAGCCATCAAGCTTACCGAAATTTCCTCCTAGCAAGGAGATGGACATAAAACTGAGAGACGAAGAATCAAGAAGGTGCTTTTACTATCTTCTCTATCTTTAGTAACTGTCTTACCAAATACTTAATCATGTGCTGACACCGGGCTAACCGTGTAGGCAGCAAGGTCTACATGGAAAACCTCACACAATTGATGGTAATAGACGAGGTAGAGTACGTGACAAGGTCCGTGCAATTCCTGCTCCAGAAGCTAATGCGGAACTCCAAACAAATTTGGATGTACGTCAATAGTTTCTCCAATTCATATTTTTGCCATTATCCCCATGAAATCAGAACCTATATCTTGTTGCTGCATAAAGAAATGAAAAGAAGAAATGATTGTGATTTCAGAGAAAATTCTAATCTCAACTAGGTTAGGCTGGTCGAACTAAGCACATGACTAATATATGTGGTTGCAGTCTCCTTGAACTGTGTATGTGTACCAATTACATGACAAGTACATTGGCCAGACCCGCTACAACTTTCCATGATTTCATCTTTGCATCTGCAGTTCTCTCATTAAAATTCATTTACATCTTCTGCAGAGGCTATGGATCATGTCAGATGTTAAAGCCAAGAGCAAGAGCGAAAAATTCCCACCGCCCCATCGGGATGGAGCAGTCGGCCATCCTCCCGATGCATCTCAAAATGGCCCTATATCATTTGCTGCAGCTGGTTCTTCATTTACCTCCTCAATTTTTGATCCAAAGTCATCAAGATCACTGCGAAACAACGGTGCATCTAAAAGTGCAGCTTCAAGGAGGAAAAACATTAAAGAAGAGCCTCACTGGGCTCCTTCTCGACAATTTATCAAAGCATTCTATCCATCCACCATTGGGTGGTCGATGGATTTCAGGTTCGGCCGTAGATCAGCAGTTTCAGAAAATGTTGGCAGTCGAAGGTAGAGCCGCAGGCCTGTAAATTTTTTCTGATAATTAGATGTACTTATCAAGTGTATACTATGTGTTCTTAAGTTCTTTGGTTTCGCTGTCGATGTAAACCATAACTGGGTTTTGTGTAGAATCAACACAAAATGAATTCTGAATAGAGGAGTATAGGTGAAATCTGTATATTCTCAGGTTTTCCCAACTGTGAAGTCTGTATATTTTCAGGTTTTCCTAACTATTATTAGAGACTATAAAAGAATCCAACCAATCTTCCCACATCCTGCATGCAACTTTTCAGGTTGTTATCCAACGAGAATGTCGACGAATACTAGAAAAGCAGAGCATGATGAGATGTATAAGATCAAAACGACAGCAACATCAATTCGTAGTTTGACACATTTAAAGAATTGAACTTCTCTAGCAATGAAAACTCTAGGCATTCAAGGTACAGAGTACTACGTACAGCAAAGCATGAGCTGAAGCTGAAGGCATTTCACTAAGTTTATTGCATCTTTGGAAGAGAGCACAAGTCACTAATGTTTCATCAGCCTTTAGACCATAACCACATAAACGACATGGAAATTGAAAACTAAACAGAATGAATATAAAACATATAAAGAAAAAATAATAGAAAATTACTGTACATACAGATTAACAGTATGCGAACTCGGTCACCTCTTCTGTTGTTGCTCAACTTAAGGCCTACCAAAGAGTCCCCATAAACTTGCGCCATACGACACGACGAGCTTCTGCAAATAACCAGGTGCACAGGCCACCACCATTTCTTAGAAGGCATGACTGCTGCTAATATGGACACCAAATACTTATCCAGATTTTGCACAAATGGATGCAAGAGTTGAACTGCAGAAACTGTTCCCTTTTCTTCCTTCCAGAAAATTCTCCAATTTCCAGCATATTTCATGAGTGCTAATAGAACTTTTGCCAGAGCCTCCTCCTCGCCAATGTCGCCGATAGAACTTTGAAAAATTATATACATTAGCAGAGATTTCATATGATGATTTTGGTTTGTCTGACATTACTCATTGCCCTTGTGATGTTCATTTGAGTTAGAACTAAAACATCAAGTGGAAGACACGGCACATAGAACATACCCCTTTTCCGTGTTTTGCGTTGCAGCCTTTGGAGCCTAATGTCACCACAGCCCATTGGCAGTGTTTTGGCAAGAAATTCAAGGGCCGACTCTGACTCTGCATTGTATCTTTACCCCTGAAATTAGTTAGTCAAAGTTAATATGGATTAGGCTAAGTATTTTGCAATCCAACCTCAGAAGAATGTAGCCGGGGATTCACATCTGCCATCTGCCAAAAGATAATACATCATGTATGTAGCCGAGTATTACCTCAAAACTGGCCAGATTAAGTGAAACAGAAACTTCCTGAAAATTCTTTGATTTCTAACATAATTCATGAGCATGCCTGAAAATTCTCTTGCGCCAGTGCAGTACCCGAATTTGCAATCCTACAAAAATTCTCTTTAGCAAGCCTGTGAATTTGGCGTCCCTTCTTCACAAATTTCTAGCAATGAGACGAAACCCCACTCACCCAATTGCCCAAGCGTTTTCCTTGGGATTACTCAAAACATTCAGGAGATGCATGATTATCTTTCGTACAAACATTCAGACCCCGGTCCAAGCACCCGTAGTAAATTATTAGACTACTCTTTGTCAAGATTTCAAGAACAAGAAGAGAAAGAATGCAATTTCCATCTAAGACTTTCAAATATCAGTTGCAGAAGAAGTCAAGTTTGCAGCAGTTGTGTAGTGATGTATATATACAGCACCAAACTCAAAAATCAGTTAAAACTCCTACCTGACTAGAAGACGCACTTAGACTAACAGAGACATCCTTTACAAATGAGAGTTATAAATCTGCAGCATTTCTAATTTCTTCACTCTTCTGAGATTTCAACACTTCTAAATGGTGGGGATAAAAGATAAAACAGAAAAAACGATATTTCTGATTCTGAATGAACTAAACTAGATGTCCTTCTCCCACTCTAACTCTATTTATTAACATTAATTAAATATCCGACCATCTCCTATTCCTATTTACATTTAATTAACCAACCTTACTATATAAAGGTCCCTGCAAAACAAGAAACAACAAATACAAACCTCTTCCTTTCAAGATTTCCTACAGCTTCTGGCTTACTCTGCGTATTGTTTCACCTCTCTGTAAATTGTGTTTCCATGGCCGAGGCTGGGCTTCTTAATTTTCTTGGCCACAAGAATGATCATCACCCATTCTTGTTCTCACCCAATGATTCTCAGTCTCAGCCTAATCATTTCCTGCGGAGGAATTTGATTTTTGGCAAAGCGAATAATTACCAGTATATGAACGTGATCAGTCATGGGTCTTACGGCGTTGTGTATAAAGCATGTGACAAGAGAACAGGCGAAATCGTGGCCATGAAGGAGGAGTGTTGCGGATTGTCTACGACAACCTTGAGGGAAATCGGCATTCTCAAGGCTCTTCCTCAGCATCCTGCGGTTGTGGAATTCAAAGAAGTGGTTCTAGATGATTGGGATCGTGTTTTCGTCGTAATGGAGCACGTGGAAAGCGACCTGAAAAGATTCATGGACGTCAGGAGACAGCCGTTGCGTCCAAACGAAGTGAAGTGCATGATGAAGCAGTTGCTGGAGGGCGTCAAATTTCTGCACGACAATGGAGTGATGCATAGGGACTTGAAGCCATCAAACATTCTGATCAACAAAAAGGGTGAAGTGAAGATATGCGACTTTGGTCTGTCTCGGCAATTCGAAAGAGAATGGGGATGCTACACTCCTCGTGTTGTAACTCGTTGGTATAGAGCCCCAGAAATCCTTGCTGGAGCGGAGACGTATTCAACCGCAATCGACATGTGGTCAGTTGGTTGTATAATGGCAGAATTGCTGTTGAAGGAGGTGCTTTTCAAAGAGAAGTGTGATGTTGAGCAGAGAAGCAAGATATACACGTATCTTGGGCGTGGCAAAGCGGACGACAATCTGTTTATAAGCAAGTTTCTTACAGCTGCAGCCAATTCAGGAGCTCCATTGCTTACGGAACATGGATTTGATCTGCTGAAAAAGCTTTTGGAGTATGATCCAGATAAGAGAATAACAGCAGAAGCTGCTTTGAATCACGGCTGGTTCAAGGAATTCGATCCTTACTTTTTCTGGTTTAGCAATAGGCACCACTCATACCATTTGGCTGACAATTGAAGCCTCAAACATTTCTTGTACAAATACATCTGCACAAATGCTTATCAATGTTATGGATAATATGAGTTTGTTTGCGAGATTGTGTGTTTATAACTATGAATGGGTTTTTTTACTAATGTTCAAGTCGTCCAACACTCAACTACTTTCTTACATTGTTTAATCATATAGTTAAGATAATCAACTGTATGTTCCACTTTCTTTGAAAAATGGTAATTTTGTAATGAATTCACTTTTTTTTGTATGTAGTACAATCCATTTTGAAAAAAGAAAACATATAATGTACCAAATCCCTTCTTGTTGGCAAAATTAATTTTTTTGTAGAAAAAGGTACAACTTATATCACAATAAAAAATAAGTATTGCTTATAAAAAAAGTGAAAAATAGCTAAAAGATAAAATGGATAGTGTTTGGAGGAAAGATCATTAATGCTGAAATAAACTGAATGATTAAATATCATTTTGCTCTCATGCATTGAAAAGATACTATTTTTTCTTGATGCGGATGTGATTCTTGAATTTGGAGCAATACACAAACTTCAGTCGGAGTACAAGAAAAAGGCCTTCTAGCAATGGATTTTGTTATGAAATTTAAGTATTTTACTAGTATGTGTTAACATACTAAGATGTCTGTGCAAAATAATCTAAATATAATATTCAACATAGGTAGAGAGGAAAAAGAAAAGAAAAAAGAAATTAGTGAGAGTATGAACTTTCTCATTTGTTTTTATTTAACTACAATCTTACAGACACTTAATTATCACAAGTTGACACAATCCACACTTTGGTTCCAATTCTGACAAGGGCGGTAAGAAATTTAGCACAAAGCCAAGTTGAGTGTTGTAGTTGTTGTTGGGGCAAACCATGAGAACCCCAGTATTAAAAAGGTTAAACAACCTTGGATCTTTTAGGATTCTCAATTGAAAACTTAAGTACTCAAATTATTTTTTCGACCCATAATTTTTTCGGGATAAATTCAAATTATCCCCCTAAAATATTGAAAAATGGCAAAAACTCCTAAAAAAAAAAAAAAAAAAGAGCAAAGAGCCTCCCCAACCTTTAATAAAGAAACATATTACCCCTCTCTCTGCTGGACAATGTAGTTCACTCGCCCATTAGGTAATTTTATATGTAAGCTTTCCCTTTCTTTTTTCTTAAATAAAAGCATATATATTGTTGTTAATTCTAATTTGGTGTGCCTTGTTTAAATGCAGGTCTAATCGGAACTGTCACGGGGCCATCAGGAGGTCTTCCTGTGATGGAACTACGTAGGAGGAAGTTGATACTTAAAATAAATTTTAAATTATTTTTTTATTTTATTTCTATATTATATACTAATGTTTTTTTAAGATGAGACATTTCAGTTAGTGGAGGAACGTGTTTCATAGTCGCCTAGAATTCAAGGATGCATGAGTTGCCTCCCTAGCAACAACCGTTGGATGAGCACAACAACCAGTGAGGGATGCTTAGACTCAGTCTCCTGACGGCGATTAGATTAAGACTTTCAAATATCAGTTGCAGAAGAAGTCAAGTTTGCAGCCGTTGTGTTCTGATGTATATATGCAGCACCAAACTCAAAAATTAGTTATAACTCTGTTGCATTTCTAATTTCTTCACTCTTCTGAGATTTCAACTCTTCTAAATGGTTGGGATAAAAAATAAAACAGAAAAAACCATATTTCTGATTCTGAATTGACTAAACTATATATCCTACTCGGACTCTAACTCTATTTATTAACATTAATTAAATATCCCACCATCTCCTATATAATCCAACCTGACGTCCATTAAACCAAGAAATCCTTTCCAGCGATGCAACAAGAGTTGCTGATTTTCTTCATTAGTTTTTCATTTTTGGAAGAACAGCTTTTGCTGCCATTGACAACTGCCATGGCCCGTTTCATTCTCTTGGCAACAACATCTACTCATCATCATCCATTCTTGATGGAACTAAGTCATTCAACATCTGATCTGATGATTTCTTGGGACGAAATTTGATTTCTGGAAGGGCGAAACATTATGAGTCATAGAGGTTACGGCATCAAGTTTCTTCAAGAGAATGGAATGACGGATAGGGACCTCAAGCCATCCAGCAACAAAATCGGCCAATTGAAGATGTGTTACTTTGGTTTCAAAGAGGGTCGGATCGTACAGTCACATATCATCAATTCGGCCCTTTTGTTGGAAGGTTTCAGGTCCCCATGCATCATCCCATTCTCATGACGAAACTTAACGCCCTCCAGCTACTGCGCTCTGTCAAGCACTTCACTTCATGGGGACTCAATGCTTGTCTTCTGACGTCCATCAATCTTTTCAGGTGGTTTTGCAGCTGCTCCATTGGTAATGATCAGGCCCAGATATGCCTTCCTTTGCTGTTGTCAGTTCAGTGTATATATGAAGCAGAGGGTGATGAGATTCTGTCATGTTTTCTTGGGGAGATTGATGACTACTGTCACTGATTTCATGGGGCATTTTGCTAATTGTCTAATTAATCAACTCATTAAGTATTAATTCTAGTGTGTGTGTGTGTGTGAGAGAGAGAGGAGTGTATCTGTATATTTTGTATTCTTTTGGAGATTTACTGTTACTAATTTCATGGACTTTTTAGTCTATCAATTAGTAGTTATTATTAAGATAATTAATTCTAATGGTTTCAAATATTAAAGAAATATTTTTTTTAGATTATAAAATATTAAATTATAGGTTAAAAATAAATTATTGAAGTATCCGAATAAAAATGTATAAGATCGTTGAATTTATTATATATATATATACACACTACTAACAGTAATTTTATATTTAATTTGAAGAAAAACTTGTTAAAATCTTAAAAATAATGCTTAAGTAATTATTTTTATTTCTATTAAAGAAGTTTATAAATTTTTAACATTTTATTTTTTAATCTTATAAGCTCATTAGTTATTTAAAAAGGTTACCAAACACTTTGTAATATGTCAGAAATTTTAATTATAAGATGTTTTAAAAAATATGGATTGCACTTTTACTCTTCATACTATATCACTACTTCGAAACGATCTTTTGGTACTCAAAATATCAATTTTTTGAAGAATTTGATCCTTCTCCTCAAGTGTCTGTTAAAATTGAAAAAAGTTGGCCAACTTAGTGATGTTGGAGAACAATGTTTGGGTATGTTCTCCTCGGCTTGTGTTGCAATCTTACGTTTCTTGATATCTATTATCAACACTAACTACAAATTTGCAGTTGGTAATGAGAATGGAAATCAAGAAAAACAAGATTGTAACACGAACCGAGGAGGATACGCCCAGTCAGCTTCTCTGACAAGATTGTGTTTTACAATGCGATTGTATTCCTCTCAGCTAATTTTTTTGCACTTTAATATATTATTAAAAATTAATTTTATATAATTAATTTATAAAAAATTAATTAAATGAAATTTAAAAAAAAATAAAAAACTGACCAAATTGTGGTTTTAAATCACGATATGAACACATCTTTTAAAAAATAATTATTTTTTAATCCGAGTCACGGTTTATTAGTATATTTAAATAAAGTATATTAATATAATTTATTTATTTTTTATTAATAAAAAATATTAAACCAGGGATATTGGGCCTACTTTTTCACAAATTTTGTAATGGGGCCTGCAAAAAATACATTACCACTCGCCCAAATAATAATTAGTTGTTGTAACAAATAGAAATTTTCATAAAAATAGGATGACATAGAATCATAAAGTGGCAATTGATCATGAGAATGAGTATTGCAAAATGCTATGCTTTACTAATGGGAAGAGGTTCGCTTTTATAGCCTTAATGCCCTACCATTTGAAGTAATTCCTCCTGGGCTTGCCATATAAGAATCGGGTTTGAGGTCGAGCTCACAAAAATAAAATCGAGTCCAACTCAAACTCAACTCATTTATACCCCTAAAAAAGAGGACTCTGAGGAGAACCAAGGGGAGGCTTCCTTGAGGAAGCAAAAAGAGGGAACGGAATGGCTCCAGGCCACAAGGATAGTATGAAGGAGGCGCCACTAGTGGTGGGTGATGAGGGGGTAAGGGCTACCAGTCTTATTCACTTGGTTATTAATCGTATTCTTCAAAAATGCCCTAAAAACACTGGTAAGGACAGAATAATCCTTGCTTTGGCAACAACCGCCAGAAATGAAATGTTGGCAATGTTGATAATATGCACAAAACAAATGCACATGCTGAACCCCTACCTACCATATACCCTTCTCCTACACACCAATCTGCATTTAGCACAAAATTATTGACAGCTTATTCCAATATAAAAAAATGATGATATTTCTCTAACAAATTTCAGTAGAATAAATAATCCATTCCTCAATCTTAAATTATTGCTACATCATAAGGGCAGGGTCCACATCATACTACTAACTTCAATAGGCCATCACAAAACAATCCCAGTTGCAAGAACTCAGACAAATTCATCATACAGATATAGAAAATTTGAGATGAGATTAACAACACCCACAACATAAAGAATCTGGCAAATTTTGCTGCCAATTATTAGAGGATCAAGAATGGGTTGTTCCGGATAGTGATCGAACAAGAACGCTGATGAATCCCAGAAAGCAGAGCACCAAAGGGATTTATAAGATCAAAAAGGTAACATCAACTAGTAACATTACACATTCAAAGGTTAACAAAGTGATATAGTACTAGATACAGCAAGGCATGAGCTGAAGCTGAAGACATTTTCAATAATTTTATTGCATTTTGGTAGAAAACATAAGCACAAGTCACTAATCAGGTTAGGTCACCAAACTGAGAAAAAAATGGCTCTAAAACACAACCTTTCATCAGCATTTAGACCATAACAACATTTACTTCTCTACCACAGCTTATAAACAATGTGGAAACTGGAAACTAAACAAATAAATATAGAAAAATACAAAGAAAAAATAATAGACAAATTATTGTACATACAGATTAACAGTATCCAGACCCTGTCACCGCTTCTACGTTTCTCAACTTAAGGCCTAACAAAGACTCCCCATAGCTTGCCCCTGCCAAGACTGTCGAGCAGCCTCTTAGCACCCTCAACATCCGACTCGACAAGCTTCTGCAAATAACCACGTGCCCCAGCCGCCACCATTTGTTTCCGGCATTTCTTGGAATGCACAACCGACGCTAATATGGACACAAAATACTTCTTATCCAAGTTTCTCAATAATGGATCCAAGAGTTGAACTGCAGAAAGTATTCCCTTTTCTTCCTTCCTGAAAATTCTCCGGTTTCCAGCATAATTCATGAGCAATGATAGAACTTTTGCCGCAGCCTCCTTCTCCTCAATGGCCTTACCTTCTAACATGCTCACCAAGAGATGAATGCATCCCATTTCACCCAATTCCTTTCTTGTTTTATTGTTGTAGGCCAAATCATACAATGCTTCTGCAGCTAAAATTCTCACTCCTAGAACTGCACAATTCAACAAACCAACGATGCGGTGGAGGAAACCATTTGCGACAAGAAACTCGGCAATATTCGGGCACGAGGCGAATGTCTTCACCATCTGAACAACCACCTCAAGGTTTTGAGCAGTAGGAGCAGAATCCCAGAAACTTTTCACACTCTCAATTCCACCTTCTCTTGCGACGAGCAATTTCAGATCATCATCTCCCGACACCAAATTACACAAACACCCAATTGAATTCTCTTGCGCCAGTGCAGTACCCGAATTACACAATCCTAATAACGTCAGGACTGCATTTTCTTCGATAAAATTCTCTTTAATTTCTTCAAAAACAGCTAAATTCCGCAAAACCCCAGCTGCCAAAGCCTGAGAATTTGGCGTCCCTTCTTGACAAATTTCTAACAATGACGAAACGCCACCTCTGGACCCAATTGCCCTAGCGTTTTCCTTTGAATTACTCAAAACTTTCAGGGCAATGCACGATTTTTCTTTCGCGAAGACGCTTCCGGATTCAAGCACCCGCAGCAAATTATTCAGCAACACCAAACCCTCAGCAATCAAAACATGCTTGCTAGACTCCACAGTCGAGATTTTTGCAATCGCAGTGACTGTTTTTTCCTTAATTTCAGACGAACAGCTGGAATCCAGCAAGTGAACAAGTACCGGAACTATCCCCTGCGCCACCGCAATTAACACGTTCTTATCATCTTCCTGCAATAGCCCTAGAAGCAAATCGAGGGCCATGCTCTTCGACTCGGTTGACCCGATCTGCAGCCGGGTCATCAAATTTCGGGCCTCCACCCGGACCGATTCCCTTTTACTGGAGGAGACAATTGCCGGCAATGAAACGGCGGCGTTCTCCGAGAGAACACCACTCTTGAAGAGTACCTCAAGGTCGTTGATGTGGGCATCGAGCTTGGCAGATAAAGAGTCCACCTCGCTCTGGGTTTTGAGCTTGCCACCCGGGGGAGTGGGTGAAAGGCAGACAGAGGCAAGAGATGAGGCGGCGGAGCAGGTGGCGGAGAGGGAGCGGAGAAGGTCAGCAGAAAGAGGGTTTTCTGCGGCGGCGGCGGGAATAGAGAGGTCGGAGAGGCGATTTTGTAGAGTGATAAGCTTGGTAGTTATGAGAGACCATTTGCCCTTCAAGATTTGGACATGGGTAGTGGATTGTGAGAGGGATTGGAGCTGGTGGTGTATGTCTGTGAGCAGTGGATTGATGGGTTCTTCATCTGCCGCTTCTTTCATGGCTTTGGAGGGGAATGGGGTTGGAGGTACTGAGGAGAAGAGGTTCCGCGAGTACTGTTGGGTAACGACGGGGGCACGCATTTACGGGAAATAGCAAAATGATAGACCGACAAGCGTGGACGCGGGCCGAAGAGCGTGGACTTCAAACTGCAAAATGTAAATGATTCTTTCATTTTTCTACTTTGTTTTTTTTGAATTGAAAGCATTGACTTCAAAGATAATTACAATAATTATGGATTTCAAAGATAATTACAGTAATCATATATTAATTAATAATATTATATAAATTAAATTATAAAATAATATTTCACAAATATAGTGAGATTCGAACTCATAATTTCTAAAATTATGGGCCCTCAACTTCAACAATTGAATTAGACGTCATTGACGTTTCTTTCATTTTGTTATAGGATTTTTTTATTAAATTTTTTATTTCAAATCATATTATATTTTTTTGTTTTTTTGAATAAAATGTATTTTGATACTGAATATCTTTTGGTACCTAAATAATTATAAATGACTCAATTAGTATATGATTTTTACTATTAATATCGACTTGATACCCAATTGAATTTTTTTATTTCTTTTCTCTATTTTTTTAATTAATAACTATTCTACCCTTAAATTTTAAAATAAAATATAATAAATATACTTTAAAAAATTGTATAAATATCATCAATATAAAATTTATTTTAGCTATTCTGCTTTTATTTTCAGATTTGATTATCAAAATTATTATATTTTTTGGGATTTTTTACTTTATAAAAAATTATTATTAAATAGCTTAATAATAGTGAAGCGAGCCCACTCAAGGAATAAATTTAAAGTAGTACGTTGTTTTCTAATTAATATAATAAAGATATAGGTACGAAGTATTTTTATTCTTCGTCAAACATATTTATTTGCATTTATGTAAGATATTAAAATCTTGTTGCAAAAACTTGAAGTTAGGTTCAAAAGCTTAAGCTTTATCTCATAAAACTCCAAAAACTAAACTGAAAATTATTATTTTTTTTATGTTGCAATATGTCTTGAATTTTGGTTTTAATACAATGAATTACTAAATAATGTTTTACCTTATAACTATTTATAAGTAAAGTTAGTGAAATTATTCTCAAATATAATAATCAAATATTGAACTTGGAAGTCTGATTCAAATAAAGACTAAATATATTTTGAATTTATGCAAATTTTGTCTTTCGTATATTAATTATTTTTATTTTAATAATCATAACATAAAAAGATTACAGGAAATAAATGAAAAATATCAATTAAATAATAAAGCGATATTTAACAGTTAAATTAGGGTATAAATTGAGTCATTTGTAATTATTTATGTATTAAAATGATATTAATAGTGAAACTCGGGTATCAAAATAAATTTTACTCTCTCTCTTTTTTTTTTTTGTGATTCATAATTAATTATGAGATAATAATTATAAAATTTTAATTTACAATTTCATAATTGATTGTGCAGATGTAGATTGCGTTTAAATCCCAAAAGTAATTAGCTTTCTAGGAAACGTAATACGTATGAAATTTAATTTTAAAAGTGATTATTTAAAAAGATATCAGACATCAGGAAAAAAAAATTATGTTTATGTATTTGAGTCCCACTAATGTGCATGTATTAATCTATTTTAATATTAGTTGTTTGTTTACTGTAATAATAGTTATTGATTAGTTATACACATATGATATTTGTAATTGACATATATCAACGAACTATTATTTTTGAATCATCAATATCAAATATTTATATCTAATAACTACTAACAAATACGACAATCATATACTAATTATCAATATCAGATAATTATAGCTAATCAACAACTACTATTAAAGTAGAATAGCATCCCACACATTAATGGGATTTGAACCCATGATCTTAACGTCATGAGGCCTTAACTTCGTTAATTGAACTAGATTGGCGACATATATCAACTATTGATAATTGAAATTTATGTTTGAATTGTAGCCTATTCACTCAACCCAAAAAAAAGAAAAACTCATTCATTACAGCAAGTCGTATTTTTTAAATTGATTGAACTGGTTTCAGTGTCAATCATAATTAATATATCAATAATCAACGTCCAAATATTTAAAATTAGACAACGATTATTATATAATTGACTAGTAATTTATCATTAAAATAGAACAACACTCGTACATTGATCGGAATTTAAATTCATTACTTCGCAATTAGTCTAACCTCATTGACTATAGCAAGTAGTGTAATAAATTCTATGTATCTAGCTCCTTAATTAAAACTATTTTGAATTTTCTAATCTAAATTAATGTTGCATTTTATATTGCATCTAATTGATTTGGCCCTGTAATTGAGTAAATCAAATATATATCTTCAAATACAAATGTAAGTTTTTATACTATTTAGTCCCTTTCTTAATAATTATTTTTGACATTAAATTCCGTCAAAATCACATTGATGTGCATAAAAATTAGTTGGTCCAAAGAGATTCAATTGGTCCAAGAAAAGGTTCATAATATTCTAGGAGGCCTTGGAATGTAGCCTTGACGGATGCCCTTCATAAAACAAATTGGCAAAGGAATGAGGCTAAAAGCATCCCCTACTCGGATCATGATCAAAGTCCGACATATATTCGGCGCAAAAGGCCCAAACACATGACAATTTATTCTCCCACGTGGCATCTCGTCAATCCCAAGGTGTTGCCACATTGGACCACATCAACTCTAGAGGACCCCTTGGCTGTTGAGACTACTCACAGGTGAGAGATCTCCCAAGACAAAGTAAGTATGGAATGACTCCCTGACATTTAGGATTCTTTGGTAGTTAAGATTCCTTGCAGACGATGGAGGTGCCCCCAAAGTCCTAGATTCCTTGGCAGCTTGAACTCCCTAGTGGTTAGGAATCTTTACTAATGAAGGGTCCACCCAATTCGAAGATAAACATTCAACAACAATATTAACAGAAGATAAGATCAAATTATGACTTATCCATAAGATTTTCATCCACTTTCCCCGCAAATTGAGGAAATGTGCATAGCCCTATCGGAAGAGGGCACCTCCTATAGATGCAGGTTTACTCTTCCATATTGAGGGCACTTCCTGAGACCTTCTTGACACATTTCTCACTCTCTGGACATCCCCACGTCCCTCACACTTCTCTTACTCTCTAAATCATCTCTCTCACTCTTTAAACATTCTCTAAGCACTCTACAAGTACATTATCACGTGTTTTTGTATTTTTTACCGACTTTATTCAGTATATATTAATTTCAATTATATTTATTTATTTTTGTTGGCTTTATTTAATCTCAAATCCACTACTAACTTGGGCGTCGGAATGCTAATATTTTTTTTGCAGGCCCCTTCCCTTCAAGATTTGCATTTGCTTTGACCCAAATTTTGAGCATAGTCTATGTCCATTGGATCCGTACGTTTTTTAAATGTATCACACATTATGATAAAACACTAAACTCCCGAGTGCAATTATTTTTCATTCAATTACTCATTATGTTCATTAATTTTTTATTTTTTTTTGTTTACCTTAGGATTGAGGTTCATTTTGTAATTTAGCTGCAATCTACATTTATATATAATCACTAATAAAATTATGATTTTTTTAAAAAATTATAAAATTATAAATTCAAGCATTGTTATAAGTTAATAATTTTTTTTCTAAAATCAATTATGCAGTCCTCAAATTAAATTAGAAACAAATAGATGACACATATACATAATCAATAACATCATATATTTAGTGAAATATTTTATATGCTCATTTTATGTAAATTTAATAAAATATAAAAATAATTATAATATTTTTTCATGAGGTTTGGTATAATTAAATATAAAAATTATGTGATTTAAAAAATTATATGTAGTACTTGTAACGTTTGTCTTCATCCAATAAATGAATATGTATTAGTCAAATTTCACAAAATTTGCTAAATTTGGTCAAAAAAAATAAAAAAAAATCTATATTTGGCCCCCCACTAACTTATTATGAAAATTATAAGTCAAAGAATTTTTTGCTGACCAAACCACCATTTTACATCTTCACACGTTAATGGATATCAGGAGTTACATCTTCACCCTTATAACAGTAATTAGGTTTTCGTCCAATTTTTGTGGTTTAACTTATCAAAATGTCATTTTAAATTATGAATTATCATTTTACATATTTTTATATTTTTAAAAAATATTTTGATAAACTAATATGATCTATGAATTATTTATTTTACTCAGCCTCAATTGTTTTATATTTTTTTTCAAATATTCTTTTTAGAAAAATCAGTTGGTGTAAAATAGTAATTCCACCACAGCATTCCAAGGCTACATAATGATTTTGTATTTGAGATGGTGTTTATAATTTTTTAAATAATAAAAAAATCATAATTATATCAAATATCTTAATACATTATTGTAATTTATATAAAATATAACATCAATATGAACAGAAAAGAAAAAGATGAGTGAAGGAAACGCGCCAGCAGATGAGAGTGGAAAGGGAGGGAAGGACATGAATTGGGAGGCGAGCCAGAAGGAAGTGGGAGTCCTAAGGGGTGTGAATTAACAGGAGCAGCAAAATATATGGGGCCCCAAATATAATTACTCAACTTTTGAAGTCCTTTGACAGGTGTACTCCGAAAGTTCCTCTCCCCTTCGCCGCCCACCAGTTTCTCTAAACTCACCGCCGTTCACCAACATTATTCTCACCCATAGTCTCCTTTCTCGCCAGCGCCGCGCACTTGGCCGGCGCGCTGCTCACCCACTTTTGTAGTGTCAAAAATATCTTTTAAAATTATAATATTTTAAAATTAATTAATTCAATTTTAATAGTTATAAAAATCAGTATTTTGATAAAATTCAATTTTTATTAAAATAATTAAATATTACAATCTATAAACTATAGTTTCTATTAGAAAATCAGTAAGTAAAATGATAAAAAATAGTATAAAAATTAATTAATAAAATATAAAATACATATAAAAATTTAAAAACATAAATAGTGTTTTAATATTCAGCAGGATTCGAAATTAAAGCTAAAAATTAACATTAAATTCAACACCAAATTTCCAAAATAAAAATCGAATATGAAATCAAAATTTTTTTATTCTATTTAAATAAATATTAAAATTTCAATTTCAATTCGATTTAATTAGATTAGTTTGCTAAAATATCCAAATAGGGTATTTTTGTTTTGACTTTTTACAGGTGAGGTCATCTTTTGGACAGCGGGAGCAGTGGAAAAGGAGGGAGAGGAGAAAGGGGCGAAAGTGCGAAAAAGCAGAAAGATGAGGCAAAAAGTGAAAAAAGTAAAAAGTGTAGGGGTATTAAATTGAAGGACGCATCGAAAAGGTGGTGTGATATGATATCCTGCATGCAGCTGTTGCTTCATAGGTGATGATTCAGCCAATCACTGACAAGTCAACCTTACCTTTCTTTTTAATCATTGAACTATTGATGATTTCTTTTTTTTTCAGCAGTATTTCTATGATTACCTTTTTTTCTTTTACTTAAATATACTGTGACTGCAAAACGTTTATTACTCCAATGTTTTTTTTTTTTTTTTGAAGTTTATTGTAATTATAAATATTTTTTAATAAAAAAATATAAATAAATGTTGATTTAAATGTTTATTTAGAAAAGAGCTTACTTCATTATCTTTTATTAGGTTTACATATGATTTTTATTGTGAACTATTAAACTGTTTTTTTAGATTATAAATTATAATTTTTTAATTTTTTAAAATATTTTTATGGACTAATATTTTTTATGGGCTAACTAATTATATTTGGGAAGGATATTTATAATTTTTTAATAATTAAAATGCATTCATTATTATGACAAATTTCACAGGAGGTAGCTATAATTTACTGTTAAAATAAATACTCTTCAGTTTATTGTTGAATGAAATTGAAAATAATAATGTTATTATTATTATTGGACTGCTTAAATTAAATTAATTTACACAAAAAAATTAAGTAATTCTCTTACCAACTTCTGCAATTTATTAACAAAACTATAAAATTAAGTTATTTTTTAAACAGTCCAACTTTAATTTTTTTTTCATGTTTAACTTTTATTTTTAAATATTCCAAATCTTTACTGTTGTTTAATTTATAACTTATTTCCATCACAAAAATAAAATATTTTGTTAACACCCTTTAACTGCTATGTTGTTTTAATAAACAATAATAATTTATAATTTTGTTATTCATAATGGTAAGATATTAAATTATAACAAAAATATTTATTATATAAATAAGACACACATTATTATTATTATTATTATTTTGTTGATAGTAGTTAATTTTGAGTAGATGCAGGCGTTATGTTTTTGACGTATTTGTTCTTTTAATGGGAGATTATTATACAATAGATTAATGCATTGCCGTCGAGTTTTTGTTTGATTATTAGCGGAAGATATGAATATCAAAGATCCAAATGTTATTAGATGTTTAATTCTTCGAGCTTGCGATTTTGGTCGAGGCCTCACGACCTTTGGTTGTGAGTTGGAGTTATTGGGAGAAATAATAAATTTATATGATTAATAATAATAATAATAATAGTAAATAATTATTAATCATAAATACGCAACGTTTATCGTGATTTTTGTGAGGATGGTTACAATATTTTTCATTGTTAAAATTATGGCGAAAGTTTTTGCCATGGCTAAGCTATTTAATCATATATGGTTACTAATGATTATTTACCATGAATTTTAGTTCATAGCAATTCTAAAATGTACACAACAACAAACTTTTTTTAGTGAGTTTCATGGATGTGGGTGTATTTCTATTGGTATAGTAGTTTTTTATTTCTCTGTCTTGTTTGAATATCTTTGTTGATTTTATTGTAATTAAATATTGAATAATGTAAAGAATTGTGTATCATAAATTTTGCCACACCCCTATATATACAGTCTTTTTGGCTTAAATGGATCTTTGTTGTCGTGACTTAGGTCATTTGGAGTTTTGGTCCATTAACTTTTTAAAGTAGTTTTTCGGTTGTGCATTTTTTTATTTTTTGCAAATAAGTCATTTTTTTCGTCGAAATTCACCCGTCTCGTCGAAAAAAATACACGTCTATTTTATGCCGTCTTTTAAAATTGGGACTAATGTTTCTATTAGTTAATTTTTTCAATATTTTTGTTATTTAACTTTTTACTGTAACATTTAAGTTTTGCATCTTTTTAATTTTTGTAATTTCAATTCTTTTTATCATCAGAGTTCATCTCCATCTTAGCAGACGAGATCAAAATATTAACCATGCACATAGTTAAAAATCATGATAAGTATTTTGACCACAATTAAAAATTATGATAAACCTTACATACATAATTAAAACTATGATAAATACTGATTACCAATTATCAAAATTTAAATTTGTAGACAATAGTGAGCTATTATAATTATTTATAATATAAGAAATATAACTTATTTATTTTTTGATAATGAAGCTGAAAGTCAGACCACAACAACCATGTCTCTTAACAATAATATTTTATTAATTAGTCAAATCAAAGTCTTTGAATGATATATACACTATAAATTAATATAATTAAATTTTTCGTGTACATATCAACGTTCAAAGGGACGTTTACGAGAAAAGGACAAACAATTTATTTTTCTAAATATTTTAGAAATAGAACATTTTTTATAGAACAGTTGAAACTATATTATAAATAGTTGCTAAAAATATATTTAATATTCTATCACTGTAGAGTCCACATATATATCAATCTCCAACATTTCTTTTGTTATAAGGTTCTACTATCAATATTGGGACCAAGTTAACTTTATATTAATTTGACCTATCCTTAGCTATTTAATTTTGGCTCAATTTGACCCAACCACTTAAAAGATATATGGTTTGTAATTATGAATAACTATAATGGTTCAAAGTAAAAAAATTGTGGAGGATACTAAGTAATTGCGGTTGTGCATCGGCTCTTAGCCGTTGTTTTTATTATTGAGGCCAAAATATTTGCCACATCTAAAAATTATGATAAATATTTTAGCCATAAGTAAAAATCATAACGAATGTTGATTAATCGTGGCCGAAACTTAAGTGTTCATATTGATTTTGTTTGTCAGTGACAAATCATATTGATTGATTCGAGTTTTAAACTGTAGTGAATTATAATATAGGAAATAATCAATCAATGGGACTTGGGCGAAAAGTGTTCTTGCCTCTATCATTAGCTCGGGTAGACGTGGTTTCTAATGTTTTAATCACCTTTTCAATGGCTCGGTTAACTACGGGCTACTTCCTGAAAATGCCCCTTCCGTAGGTTCCTTTGTGCTGTCGTGGAATAGGAAATAGGAGGTTTGCAAGGACATTGTCGACATAAGTGATTATTGAAAAATGGATCAAATGACACAAAATTAAAACACACATTTACCAGCTCAATCGCATGCATGCCAAACAAACGTTCAATAATTTCTTACACACTTGTTATTTATTCATTTAAAATAAACTAGTAATTATTTTTTAATTTTTTAATTAATTGTACATGGTGCACACACACCACACACACTAGTATTTAAAGAAGTTGTGGACTTTGTTGATGGTCGAAACCAGATCCTCTCTTAATGGCGAAATTTGTGTGAAATTAGTGTCATTATATAAAGGTTTGGATGGTGTGGAAGTTATGTTGTTGACCCATTTTTTTCTTCCACAATTTTATATAATTAAATAAAAAATAAATATTCCATCTCTACATTAATATTTCAAGAATTAATTAGTTATCAATACAGAGTGACCCAATTTAGTTCTTGAGTGAACATATAAAGTTTATTAATAATTCTAATATTATGAAATTTTCTTTTTAAAATTCATTGTATTATTTAATCATATTCAATTAAATTTGAAGATGAATTATCCATAATTGTACTTAGAAAAATAGTAAAGTTTTTTTTTAAACTTTTTTTTAAATAAAAGCTATAATTATATTATTAAGTAATATTTCAAATAAATTGAGTGATCGATATATCGATTTCGACCAATATATCAATATAACAATAAAGTCAATTAAAATAAACATACAGAAAGTGAGACAAATATCCACACGCCCGATAAAACTCGAATACATCATGACCTAAAATTTATTTATGAAATCTAAACCTTAACAGACATTTGGATAAATAGTCAAGTTACTAATCAATATGTAATTTTGGCAGAAAATTGTATTTTTCATCCCATATATTAGTTTTTTCAATTTAGTCTAATTTATTATGATTGTTTTATATTGCATTTCATAAGTTGAATTTTTTTCGATTTTAGTCCTCATGTGCATTTTTCATTGGAGCCATTAGCATTTTTCATATATTTTTCTGTTAACTATTGGATGAAAAATGCACGTGAAAAATAATATTGAGAAAAATTTCAGCTTATGGGAGGCAATATGAGAATATCATAATAAATGAGACTAAATTAAAAAAAAAAAAACACTAACATATGGGATAAAAAAAAAAGCAATTATGAGTATTTGTACCACGTGGAATAAGCATGGACTCAAATTTACATACATTTCTGATGCAATTATGGAAAACTATTTATAAATATATTTAATTTATATAAAAAATTTAAATTTTATTTAATACATATACCTATTTGGCTTTTGCGAGTTAGACCTACCAAATTTGGATCCAAATTAGGGCGGATTTAAGAAGGGGCCACTAAGAGGTCGGTCAGGGTATGGTGGGTCTGGAAGCTGGACAGGGCGAGTCATTAGTCTTGAAAAAAATTAAGTAGTTCATCGATTGCTTGAACCGTATTGTTGTATTTCTCTTTTTATCTATTTATGCAATTTATCTTTATGAAAAAAAATTAAGTAGAACAAATCTTAAATTTGCCAAAACCCGGCCCTATCGTCATTCCTATGTTGCAAAACAAGGTCCGAGCATTTGTCATCACGGACTTAAAATCCTAATTTCAAATACTTGGTATCAAATACAACTTTGTAAGATTCAGAAACTTCCATAAAAAGAAAAAAGGAGTTTTTGATTTATTTTTAAAATATTAACAAATATTTTTAATTTGAATATATTAATTACGAAATTATAATTATAAATATTTTATAAATTTATTTTATTTAAATACTTAAAAGAGTGAATTTTAAGATAAAATTAAATATTTTTATAAGATGTATGAAATTAATTAAATATGTTTGATCACAATTCACAAAGGCTTTAGATTCCTAATTAGAGGGAAAAACAAACAAATAATGGGATGCACACTTTTGGTGGGCGCTAGGAAGGTGGGCATTTTGTCGGGAAGTAAGCACTGACTTCTGTGGTCACAACCAAACCTACTCCAACTTCCATCACTTCACTAACTTCCAAGGTTTTGTCAATTGGACAACGAGTTTTTTATTTTTATTTTTTTTTAATTTGAAGTAATTATAAATATTTTTAATTAATTTAAAAAATTATTAGCACTTGTTGATATTTGTAGAAATGATGTAATTCTTTTGTGGAATCCTAGAATTATCAATTTACACTTGATGTATTTTGTTTTTCTTTATTTTTTTTTAAAAAATTGAATATTTTAAACAATATCACAGGAGGTGGATAGAAAAAATTTGAAATTATAAAAAGAATTATTCACTTAAATCTATAAAATAAATTTAGAAAAATTTAAAACATAAGTAAACTATAATACTTCTATAAGGGTATTTTGATTAGTTCACCATAAAAAAAAAGATGAAATAAATTAGTCTAGTTGCTGGACAATTGTTAAAATTAGGGGGTATTAGTTATTTTTTAAAATAATGAGGGGGAATTTATAAATATATTATATCTCAGGAGAACTCATAATTTTACCCTAAATGCTATGTCCGAATTTTATTTATTTCTTTCTTTTTTATATAATTTTTTTTCGAGGGAATTTGACTCTGATTATTATTATGGGCTAGAACATATCATCAGAACCATCAATTGAGGCCATAGCCATCTGATGGAAAATGATTTGTTATCATCAATTGAGCCAACAAGTATTTGTGTATATGCACATGTGCAAAAGATATGAAGCCAGTATAATAGGTAGATATAAGATCTAACAATTAAGAGTAATTAGTTAGATCTGACGGCTCTCCTAATTAATAAGAATTCAACGGTCATTAAAATAAATAAACAATATATAATATATAAGGACATAATGATAATTTTATCAAAAAATTAATATTATTGGTTACACTTAACAGAGATGGAAAATTGAACTACATTTTAAAAGATTAAACAAACTTTTAGTTTATTTTAAAAATAGAGAAGAATTTTTAACTGAATTTTCAAAACACAGGAAATTTTATGCCATTGGCTCATAAAGTAATTGACCAAGGGCCTAATGAGAGCAAGTGGTGTGGATAAGTTTGTGCATTTTGGGCCGAGTAACAATACCACCTCATGAGTTGCTATTGAAGTCAACCAACAATACCTGGGCAGAAGCTGAAATTGGAAGCCCAACAAAAATTAGGTAAACCACCACAAAAATTAGGTAAACACAAAAGTTAGACTATGCACTGGTTAAAAATAAATAGTCGTACCCATGGTAAAAATAATTTATTGGTGGATAATTTAAATTTTTGCATCGAATCATAGATAATAGTTATTAATAACGGTTTTAGTCCATAATCAATAAAATTATAGCCAATAATAAATTTTCTTCTAGTGTATGTGCCACAACATATCTTTCAAGTGACAATCTAACAGTTTGGGTTTAAATTATTTTACGAAATATTTCGATTTTAAACTTGGATGGGTGCGTGTAAATATATATATATATATATATATATATTTACACAGCTATGGGTATCAAGTACGTTGCGCCGTGGTCCATGCATGGTCAAGTTGTAGTTGAACACTTGAAGTCAAATGAATAGAACAGAAATTTGGGCGTTGGAGAGTTGACATTGCTTGCAAATGAGTAGACATATTGCTTGGTATGCGAATATTTTGAGTTGCTAAAACGTAAAATGAAGGAAATTTTGGCTAAGGAATTTAATATCACTTGTTAGATTCTTGAATATATTCCTAAACGTTTTTCAACAAACTTCCATGCCCTGATACTTGGGATATGTCAAAGAGGATAACTAGCTACAAGAAATTGGATTTTCGTCCTGCCACTTAAATTTTGTGTACTTATAATTTTACTGTCTACGAGATTATAAAAAATAGCAATTCTGTAATTATAAAAAATACTCACTTGCAATATTCATGTGCAAGTCATGGGTCATTTCTCTCCATTTTGAAAAGATAATAATTACGCAACTTGCACGTGATTTTTTTTATCAATTTTCTTAAAGAAGTTGGAAGAAAAATTGGAAATGAGGTTTTCTCGCAAGTTACGAGATTATTTTAAAAAATTTCAGAAGCATAAAATTATCATTATAAACAATTACTAACTTTTATATATAACGGTTTTTGTTTTTTTTTTTTATCGGTAACGATAAATTTCATTAAGTAAAGAAAAAGTAAATGTTTTTGTTATTAACTATTGCTAGTGACAACTTTACGCAATAATCATCAAAATCAAAACTAAAGATCATTACAGTGACGGTAATTATTTATTTTTTTTTATCACTTATACATACAATTAGTGATCATTTTAATATCGTCACTTAATTTTGAGTCTCTAATATTCTCTATTTTTGTAGTCTTATTGCATTTATTTTAATTTTTGAACTCACAGGATGGTGCCACATAAGAATCTCCAAGCATCCTGTAGTGGGTCGAATTCAGTCAACCTAGAGTTACCTGCACCTCTAATATGCACACTCGTTGCGACATGACACATGGTTGCAGTGTGCTTGAATACATATCTTTAACTTATTCCCTATTAACTTGGCATCGTTTGTAGGAATTAGGTTATGTGACTATTTCAAATATCTCATTTAGGATATTAATGATGGAGGCAAGTATCTCACAGTTGCAAACGAAGAGTTTGGGCAGCTTATAAGCCTCAAGGCCCCCTCTTTCTAGCGAAATGCCATTCCAAAACAAAATCGTAAGACTCGTTCAAAGATAAAATAAACAATATTTCGTGCTATAGGACACCGACAAATCGCATGTGGCTAGTCGAGAAACAACCATGGTGTTGTCAGCATCATGATCCCCTTGCTCACAACACTCCCCTATGAATCCCTTTGTCGAAAGATTTTTGAACTACGACTCCTACCAAACCAATGCCTAACTGGCCTCCAAATTTGTTAGATGCTCATGATCACTCTCACAAAAATCACAACAAACGTGAGAAGGAAAGGGGATAATAAGGAGACTATATTCCAAAAATAATCCGCTTAGACATATTGAAGTAACACAAAAACAATAATTCAATAAGATAAAGACAAAACATTGACTAGAGTCCTATTCAGAATTTACAGGCAAAGCAACTAGAACCCTGATAAGAGACTGCATGGACCAAGCATGCGCATGAAGGGGCCCACATAGCTCATTCAACTCTCAAATACTTTCTTATATGTTTGGGAGTTGGGGATTGTTGATGGAGGGAAAATATAACAAAGGGCAAAGAAGTCACTTCCACAAGAAAATGATGAAAAGCTAGAGACCATACATTTCTAGAATTGCATGTATTTACTATATTAACCTTAACAAGAGAATATTATCCACATATAGATTACTTGTCTTCAACTTATCCCCATCCCTAGGAACCGTTATTTAAATATAATAATTGTTCTATTACATGAAAATGGTCACCAATGCTACCAAACCCCTCCCTACCAACATTTCAATTTTTTAAAAGAAATAAAATTATTATTTAGTCTAATTACTAACAAAAATTTAATCTTTTTTAGTTAATTGCCTTTCACGAGTTAGATTAAGAAATTAGTCAACTGAGTTCTTTGGATAGACATTATTTCTTTTTTTTTTTTGGTATATTCAAAATTGATAAGTTAAAATAAATATAAAATCAGTATGGATCTTTTGTCAAATTTTTTATCATATCAATAAAAGATCGACACATGTTCCTTTTAAAATTAAAACTTATAATTAAACTATATCATAATTTAAAGACAAAAACACATACAATACGTACATAGATGTGACATCATAACATGACACACACGCACAATAAAAGATCATTTACCATACCAACAACCTTTTCTAGAATTCAGATGCTCATTTTTTTTTTCCAGTTCTCTAGTGCTAAATCTTTTTAATACTTTCATCCACAATAATCAATAAAATTTTGAAGTTTCATAAATTAGTAAACAATGTATTAAACTGTTGATTAAAATTAATTCAACTTATCAACTAAAAATCAGGTTTTTTTTTTTATCAAATATCTATATCAGTACTTAATATTTCTACTGACATATTAATTTCTTTAAACTAGTTTCTTAAATTTACTCTTTACTCGAAATTATCTCAAATAAAACTCAGGTCTTTTTCAAAACCAATACCATCTCCAGCAATATATCTCCGCAGTTGTTCAATTAGGTGAAAGAATTCTTCCCCCACCCCATGTATTCCTCGTACACTGACATCGTGCCCACACGACCCCTACAAGCACGGACAGCCCTCCAGGCAGCCACCCTAATTTTCGATTCTCTCCAGGGAAAAAATCATGGTCCAACATCATGATAACTCATTGCAAGAAATCAAACCATCCTGATTCGTACTTTTCACCGTTCTCAATCAAGAATTGTCCAGTTTTTTGCCCCCGTCAGCTGATCCCACCTCCAAGATATCGAAGATGCAAGGCCAGAGAAACAAACAGAAACTTGTGATGCGGAAAATGTGCCCGAATTTCGATCGTGAAGACTTCCTGGAGACGGTGCTGGACGTACCCGTCCCGGAGGAGATGTTCTCCGGATTGGGCAATTCTGTGGCGTTGCGGTGGCAGGCCATGGCTGCTTGGATGAAGGCTCAAACTACCGACAAGTTGGCGTCGCCAATCGTCGCCACCCGGTACAACGAAATGAGCTTTCTTCTGTACATTGTGGGATCTCCTCTTCTGCCTTTCCAGGTCCAGGTCGATCGATTCAACCAACGTGCCGTCAAGCATTCTTCCATTGTCAGTAATTCTCATTCTCATTCTTCTTCTTCTCTTGATCGTTTTCACAATCTTCAAACGTGGGCTTTTTTCTTTTCCTCTCATGATTAGATGAAATGTCGTAATTTATCAGTCGCGACACTCTATTTTGAATTAATATTGTATTTTATATGCCATGATTTTACATGTAAAGGTCACGTGTATAAAATCCAGTCTCCTGAATGTTTAAAAGGCAACATTTTTGTACACATTGTATGAATGTGTAAATATAACATATGATGAACATCGACTTATAATAAAGTATCTGAACTGCTAAATTGTGTAGTGGCAATCACTTGACTTACTCATACTCACAAATGAACAAGTAGTAATTGTTGTTTTTGGGTGTACAAAACTGATTGACAGGAAGCTTCAACAGCCAAATACATTGTACAACAATACATAGCAGCAACGGGAGGGCAGCCGCCCTTGAACGCGCTGAATAGCATGTGTGTGATCGGACAGACAAAGATTAATTCATCTGAGTTTCATCAAGGTGACGAAAACGTTAAGGTGAGGAGCAAAGATGAAGCTGGAGGTTTCGTGATATGGCAGAAGAATCCTGATTTCTGGTGTCTAGAGTTGCAAATTTCCGGGTGCAAGGTCATTGCAGGGAGCAACGGTAAGATTTCCTGGAGGCAATCTTCCAACCAACAGAGACCAATCTGTAGGGGACCTCCCAGACCTTTGCGCAGATTCTTACAGGTGATAACGTCAGCTTAGTTCTGATGAAATCGTGTTGTTTTTTCTTGCAAATTATACATAACATTAAATCCATCCATGTTTTCTCATTGCTTTAATTATTACAGGGCCTTGATCCCCGAGCAACAGCCAATCTATTCATAGATGCAGTATGCATAGGCGAAAAGATCATAAACGACGAGGACTGCTTCATACTGAAGCTAGACGCAAGCCAGTCGATCCTGGAGGCACAGAGTGGCCCAAAATTTGAAATTATTCACCACACAATCTGGGGGTATTTCAGCCAGAGATCAGGGCTCCTAGTTAAGTTCGAGGATTCCAGGTTGCTTTCGGTGAAAACAAACAAAGAGGACGGTGATGTCTTCTGGGAAACGAGCTCTGAATCTGTGATCGAAGACTATAAATATGTTGATGGTGTAAACATCGCGCATGGTGGGAAGACATGTTTCACGGTTTTCAGATACGGGGAGCATTCAGCAAACCACAAGAGGGAGCTGCAAGAATCCTGGAAAATTGAAGAGGTAGATTTTAACATTCAGGGATTGAAACCAGAGTTCTTTATGCCTCCCACGGAATTTCACAAGAAATGAGAGCAGAATTAAGAGGGAGATTGAGGTGGGTATGGGTAGTGTTATAGTAGAGCGAGCAGACAGAGATGTTAATGAGACTAAGGTGTTTGTAAATTTAAGTACAAACATTACTTAAAAGAGTAACATTTTTTTGAGGGACTTCACAGCAATTACAGGATTGTCTTAAAGAGCTTCTTTCTTGTGGCTTTGCTAATTTTGTGCTGAAATTGGTTTGCTTGTCTTTCTCAACCACTCAACTTACCTCTTGCAAGAAAATTTTGTGTTTGGTATTTGGGAAATTATGATCATTGTCAGAAAATATTTCATAATAAACTGGAGGCTCCGTTTTAAGGGTGGATGACCATTTTATGGAGGAGCACCGGTTAAGTCTCTTAAAATGTTGTTTAACTCATGAACCCCTGCATGTTCTTTTCCTTAAACTGAGAAGAAATTATGCTCAAATTTTAAAATTCAATTTTCTTTTTCATGATTATTTTAAAATCTTATTATTCATTTTGGGGCTTCTATGATATTAGAATTTTAGTGTTAGGTTTGAATTAATTTAGAAAAACGCTTGCAAAAAATAAGTTAGAAACTCATATTTTTTTCGACTAAGTTTATAAACATGTAATATTTATTTTTAATTTTATTTAAAAAATATTCAAATATTATGTGATACTTTATAAATTCTAAAACATATCGTAAGATGTTTAAAATTATAAGTTAATTCAAGCACCCTCTAGACTACAAAATTATAAGCGCAAAAACTTTTAAAAATTTAATTGTGAAGGACAGTTTGGAAAATTTTATGTATTTATCCCAAAATTTATCATACCATGCAAATAACTCACTAAAGATTGGTTTCCTCAGCAACTATGAAGAGCAAAAATTGGAAGAGGACAAAAACAAAACCTAGCTAAATACAGAATTGTCGAGAACCAAGTGTAGCATTTGCTCCTTTTTCCTAATAGACAGCACCCATGCTTTCTATGTGACTAATTCCAAGAGGACAAAAACAAATTGTAATATGGTAGTATTCTGCATCTGAGTTAACTAATATTATTAACATAATAATTCTTTGGGCATGCCCTAAAGCTAGCCAGCAAAATAGACTAGTTTTATTTATTCGAATTTATTAAAAAAATTGTAAAATTCAAAAAGTAGAAATAATTTTAGCAATGGTAAAGAAAATGTTACAAATTTAAGTAAATACCCGTTCCAAATACCGTTACAAAGATAGTCCCAAAGAAGTATTCCTAAACGGGATGAACTGTTCCAAATACCATTGCCAGGACCATTTCAAACACGTGTTCCATTGCAAATACTACTGCTAATCCAGTCTCTAATACGTGTTCCAAATTATATGAGACCGTTCCTAAGACCATTACTAAAACAGTTCTACAAACGTGTTCCTAATTAAAAAATTCATTCCTAAATCTGTTGCAGATTACAGTTTAAAAAACCGTTCCTAAATATATCCCAATTACCAAAAAAAAAAAAAAACAGTTCCAAAGTTCATGCACGAGTATTACAAAGTCCGTTCCAAAAGTTCCCCGATAAAATTAAATTATATATCTTTTCCAAATCCCGCCCCTAACCATTCCAATTCAAAACCTAAAAATTTTTTTGGACAAATTCGACATTAGAAACGATTTTCACAGACAGTTACAGTTACCGTCCCAAGTAGGAATTGTTATCAAATAACCATTCCTAAATTTTTGTAACGCCGACTTAAAAACGGATTTCTATCCATTTCCAAAATCCTTCCAAATTCCGCTTCAAATAAGTTCTGTATTGTGCAAACTATTTCAAAGACAAAAAAAACCTTTTCAAACCCCCCCCCCCCAATCCCACCTTTTTTGTAGTGCCAATCATACAAGTGCAATACACTTGATGTATGATAAGTATATAGTTCAGGAAAAATAAACAAACTACACTAGTTCTATGATTAGTTTGGTTCGGCCAGATTTAATTTGGCAAGAATTAATTTTTCATATATACATATATATAATACTTTGTTTCTTCAATGTTTCTCTCTTTAATTCCTCTTCTTTTTGTCTGGGATAAAAATGAATCAAAGAGTATGGAAAATGACTGGTCCCTCACAGTGTCAGGAATATATCCTCTGAAGAGATGAGAATAATTCAACATGATCTGCATATGCATGTAGATAGCCTTGGAAGGCCATATGACAGAGAGACGCGGCGCTTTGAATCATAGCATCCTTCTCTCTTTCGCGCCCTATATAAAGATATGGCTCGTTTACGCTGAAATAAGCAGCAACGGGTCTGAAAAATGTTAAGGAAGAGAGGTCTGGTATGAAGATGAAGATCGTAGTTTGGTAGCCAAGGATGACTTGCCTAAATCCATCCGATTAGGGTTCGTGCATCGTAGATGAGTTTTTAAAACCCTAACAAGGGTTTTAGGCGTCATCCATTGGCTATCCGGACAGGCTCTTCATTGTCATGCTAGACCATCTCTTCTAGTATTTTATTTGTCGATCACAATGCTTGGTTTCTATTCAAGGGCAGGGCAACGATCGAGATAGGTAAATAAAGCTGATTGAATTTTCTATTTCAAATCATATTGTATCTTCTATTCCATATACGTAACAAGGTTGGGTCATTTCTTTTATTTTATATATGTGGCGTGTATATGTGTATATTAAATGGAATAAAAGATGAATAAGAATTGAAATAGGAAATCGAATTAGTAAACATGGGATAGTAACATGTATATATGTGCAATATATTATTTGCACTATATATGTATGGAACAACTTCAATTTATAATATATATTTAGGATTAAATGCAATTTACCTCACTGTGTTAACTAAAAAGAGCAAAAATAAATAACAATTACCCCCTATATGTCCCAAAATGAAGCAAAAAGCCCCCTCACGTGAGTTCATGTGTTTCAGATGCATTTTTTATTATTTATTTTTTCAATTTAAGTATATTTATAATTTTATCTAAAAATTATTGAATTTGATTTGAATTTAAAGTCGAAATTTAATTAGTGGGTCAATAATGCAAAATTTACTTACTTAAATTCAACTGTTTAAATTTTTTTAAATATATAAATTAAAATTAAAATTATATATTTAATATATATTTATATATACAAAATTAAAATATTTACATATATAAAGATATATATATATATATATATAAAGATATACATATAGGACGGCGATGGAGGAGGAGGCGACTATGGGACAATGAAAGGGGATGTCGGCTGAGAGGGAATGGGGAGGCGGCGATGGCTGCGGGGGCAAAATTTCATTACAGTGTCGTGGCAAAATCAATGGGAAAATTGTCACCAGAGGTCTCGTGGCAATGAGGTCATTTTGCAGTGTATAAGGAAGCTGTATTAATTAATGATTTCTTTTATTTGTTAATTAGCAGTGCTCTGTAAAGGACTTAAATGTATTTTTATTCTCATAATTTATATCAAATATATACATTCTTTATCCTATATAGAAATATATATATATATATGTATGTATTTTCTATGTGTAAAATAAAATACTAATTTGGGATTGAAATTCGGAGTGCTTCTTAATTGTGCTATCTATCTACTTACTATTATCAAAGTGTGACCAATTTAGAATGTTTTTGTTCCTCAAGTTTCTTTTAATTTCTGAAAAATCAGTATAGAATTAAATTAGTATACTGTTAAATAATTTTTTAGATTGAGTAAATTACATTTTGTCATTTGAATTATAGTATTTTTGCACTTTTGCCATCTCTTTTTCTTTTTTGTTGCACTTTATGGGTAAAATTATATTTTTAGTTCCATATATATGGGGTAATGACATTTTTAGTCTCCAATTTTATTGAATTACAAAAAACATCCCAAATTAAAAAAATTGAACATGTTTGGTCCCTTGCTAATTCAAAAAGATCACAGTCACACTTGACTTTTGTCCAATGTAAATAAATCAACCCCACAATAGAAAAAAAAAAGAGATTATTGAAGGAAACAAGAAAAAAAGAATACAAGAAAGAGAGAGAGAGAGAAACCAAAAGGAGATTTTCATCAAACTTTTCTAGTAAAATGCACTTTTAGCCCATAGAGTAGGTGTCGATAGTCCCCTACTTTATGAAATTATAAAAAATATTTCAAAATTTAAAAATTGAACATATTTAGTTCCATATATATGTAATTTTGATTAATGGGTAGTGCCACTTTTGACTAACGGGCATGTGCACAGCACATATATTTGCCGTTAGTTTTTTAAAGATAAAGTTAATATAAGACTAAATGTATTAAACTTTCACAATTTTAAAATATGTTTTGTAATTGCATAAAGTAGGGAACTAAAAATATCGACCTCTATCTTATATGACTAAAAATATAATTTTTACCCGCTTAATGATCCAAAGTACACATTTTTTACACTTTTATTCAAACTTGTAGCATCTCTGCATTAATTATTACATTATAAAGTTTACTATAAAAATATAATCAGTCAAATAGTACGAATTCTATGGTCTGTTGGTGTAATCATCACACAAAAAAGTAAAAGAGATATCTTATATTTAGAAAATGTATTAAATGGATATTTTTATGGTAACCACTATCAAAAAACAAAGAGAAAATACAATTAGTTGCCACGTAAAATTGCCAAGTAATTGGTCCAGTATCTTTTCAAACTGCGCGATTTTAATTTTTTTTTTTTTTTAGTTCATTATTCTCGCAGAAAAAATACATGTACATCTCATATGATCATTTAAAATTGGGAGAATTGTTCCTGTTGGCTCATTTGCCATCATTACTTTAACTTTCAAGAGTAATATTTAGGTCCTGTAATTTTTTAATTTTCGAGATTCTGATAATTTTTTCCCTGGAGTTCACCCTTCTTGTAGGTTGAGATAAGTCCGGGAAAAAAAACTGAAATTATGAAAATAGAAAAGATAAAGAATCAAAATACTATCATATAAAATTAGGACAAAAAGATCAAAGGATATAAGTTACGGGAATAAAAATGCATTTAATCCAGTAAGAAATTGTTCATAGAAAGAGTTGCACAGTATTAATTAGTAGAGAACAAATTTGGGTATTTTGGAGAGTTGACAATATGTGATTGAAGGGAATTAGGAATATGGTAATCTGAGGTGATAATTTGGTCAATCTCAAAGTTTTGAACTGTTGAATCTATTCTTTCCGGATGCGTCAAAACCTATCAATCTTTAATTGGATTCGGAGGGAACAATTAGCTACTATGGGTCGTCAAGTTGATCACTCATGTCTCATTCAAGAATATTATAAGTCAACTCCAACATGGGTACGTGTGACCCGACATGAAATTTCTTGTCTATATGGTACCTCTTACATGTTGAAAATATATACATTCTCCATTTTCATTAATCCCTCTAATTGTTTCTGCTTTTATAATAAGTTGGACCAGAAACGACGTGCATGCAAAATGAAGTAATGGGTATGGTCAATATATGGTCCCTCACACTGCAGAATCTATTCTTTGAGGAATCAGAACAACTCTATAATTCTACATGCATAACAACAAAGTCCATTGCCAATGCATGTTGCAAGCCTTGAAAGGTCGAGAATCAGAAACGATGCCATCGGCGCTTTGAATCCATTATCCGTCATCTTTTCACCGTCAATATATACTTGTCATGCAATGGAATGTAACAGCAAAAAGGAGAGCGTTTCGTGCATACGTCGAAAGAGGAGAGGTCTTGTATGAAGACTAAGAGCCTAGTTTGGTAGCCAAGGATGACTTGCCTAAATTCCATCAACCGTTCATGTATATCAGTGGAATACATTCATACGTATGTACGTTTATGTAATTGATCTTTGATCAAGTGTACGATGAAAGCTGCAAAGGGTTTCTAGGCGTCATCCTTGGCTATCCTGACTGGCTCTTTCTCATCATGCTAGATCATCTCTTCTGTTCCATCCCTATTTCTTAAGCACAAGCGAGGACGGCTTGATATTCTTGTATTCAAAGGCCACGAAGAAAGGTACATATATGGGGTAATGTGGATTACTAGTCGATGCAACCCTCATATCGGTATAGTAATTTTGACTTCAATCCTCAACCGTGGTTGAGGCATTATAGGGGTACTGTAAATTACTAGTCGATGCAACTCTCATATCGACCGAGGAAATCAAGTCCACAACCATCTAATTGAAAGAGGGTTCTAACCAAGGGAGCCAACAAGCATTAGTTTATATTATTGAGTAAATATCCTTGTATTTATTATAGTTTTAATTTCATCAGATCGATCTAGTAGTGGAAATGTGGGCTAGAATCGATCCCTGTGTCTAATCCTACCCAAAAGTTGAATTTACAGCGGCTAGCTAGTGCTGTTGTAAATGAAGCCTTATTGCTAAGAAAGTGTTTGGTGGATTTGAATTTGAAGCAAGAAGGATGCACATAAGTTTTTGTCGATAACCACCTGTTGTTTCTATTTTTAATATTAAATATTAATTTTTATTCAGTATTTTTTTTGTTAATAACAACAAATTTTATAAATTTTTAATTATTTAAGAATTTATTTGTTGGAAAGCAAACCTGATCAGAAGTACTAAATATAATTTTTCGAACTATGAAAAATTTACACTTGTAATTATACAGAATTTTAAAAAGAATGGTGTAGTTATCCCATTTACTCTTAAATCTATTCCTTTCAAATTTGTTCAAAATTCTGTGATGGAATCTTGGGATGTCAAAGAGGACAACTAGCTCGGACCACATTATTATGAATTTATGACTCATTATGTGATGATTTGTTTTAGGAACATTTTTCGGTAATATTGTACTTTTAGTCTCGTGGAATAGCAACTAAACTTTCTTACTTTACGGGATTGACAACTAAAATTCTAAAATTTTAAAAATTGGTAGATTTCGTCACTTAAAAAAAATTATTTCCAATATTAAGAATTACTATCACTTAAAAATCACAACAAATCACGATTATATAAAATCGACATAAATATCAAAAGTTTTGATCATGAAAAATCGGCATTCGTCATTGTTTTTTAATTAATTTTGAGTTGTAGCTAATGTTTTGGTCTCACCTGTTGATGTTTCACTTTAAAGTATATTTGGTTGAGATGAAAAGTGGGAGTATAAGATAAGTGAAAATAAAATGGAATGTATAAGAGATAGTTTGGTGTTTGGTTAGGGGAAGAGATGGACGAGAAGTAAAACTTGGTGTATATGAAACCCCTCTAGTGACCAATTTTGTTTTCATCCAAAATTAGGCAAAACATTGAAAATATAAACTCAAAAAGACAAAAAAGTATATATTCTATTTTTATTTATTCTATTATCCATATATATATATATATATATGTAATTTTTCTCTATTTTTTTTCTCATTTCTATTGATAATACCGTACATAATCACCAGAAGAAAAATACCAAAATTGTTGAAAAACTACAACATCGAAGTCAATAACTAATATTTTTATTTATAAACTCTTGTTCTTATTTAATAAATTTTTTTATTAATAAGATTTTTAAGTCTTTGATCTACTAAAATTATATTAGTGAAAAATTAATTTTTTTATTTTCTAATACAAAATAAAGAGAAGAGTTATACAGTAAAATTGCAAAAAATAGTCTTTTCTTTACAATCTATTTTCTTTATACCAAACAAATGAAACTATTTAAAATTTACTCACTTTCAAATCATACCAAACAATTTGAAAGAAAACTATTATTCTCTCTTTCCCTCCACTCTCCTTTTCCTCTCAGAGTTAGTCCCAAATTCAAAAGAGAAAAAATCGCATTGAGGAGCCTCGTTCAGATAAAAAAGAATTCAGTCGAAATAATATAACTTTTCAGGTTTTAAAAAAAAATTGTTCACGAAATTTCCTCATAATTAACATTCTACAGTTGTTGCATTGAGGATGTTTCTTTCTATTAGTGAACAACTAGAATTCAATCCGTCATAAGGTCTAGTTCAATTAGTAAAGTTGAAATCTCATAATTTTAAAATCGTGGGTTCGGACTTCATTAATATATAAAATATTATTTTATTTTAATAGTAGGTGTAGCTCTACTTTAATGCTATTGGATATTGATGATTGTAATCAACTTGTTTAATAAAGAATAACAATTTATCGCTTTCAATTTGAAAAAAAATCCGACACGCACTTGGGATGAAGGTCCAATGACAAAATTTAGAGACAAAAATTTTCTGTGTGTGATTTCATGATAGATAATCTACGAGTAATTATTTGGTCTACTTTTAAATCTAAATAGATAATTTTTATTACACTATAAACAAATAATTAATCCCTACACTGTAAATCACTACGATATAAAAATTATAATAAATCAATATTATTTACTATATTCTAGTTGAATTGGTAAAGTGGCAAAAGGAGCATTTTGACCCAACTTCAAATTCCATGGGCAACAAATCTTTTCAATTACTCAAGCCTGTGTTACATCACCATATCAGCAATTTCCACGCCTAGTTGGAATTAATTCCGACTAAAATGCCAAAAAAACTTATTAAAAATTCTAAGTCGGACCATATTTACGCATTTTTGTAACTTGAAGGGCGAAATTGATAACGAGTATATTTACAGGATTAAAATTAATAAATAAGTCAAGTTAACGGACCAAAAATAATAATTTTCCAATATGTCTTTGTCACGCTTGTAAAAAACAATAACTAACAACCATTACACAACCTTATTAATTAGTATACACCATAATTTTTTACTTTAATCATAATAATTAATCATCAGTAAAAAACCATTTTTCTTCTAACGTTTTATTTCTTGAAAATGAATGAAGGGCCAAAGGCAATGGATATGGTGCTGGTCCCTCACAGTGTCAGGAATATATTCCTTTGAAGGGATGAGAACAATTCAACACTTGCATATCTGGACGTAGCTAGCTAGAAAGCCATGGAAGGCCATATGACTGAGAGGCGCCGCGCTTTGATTCTAATATCCTTTTCTCCTTCGCGGCCTATATATAGACATATATAGCTCGTTACGATGAAATAAGCAGCAACAGGTCCGGAAAATGTTAAGGAAGAGAGGTCTGGTATGAAGATGAAGATCGTAGTTTGGTAGCCAAGGATGACTTGCCTAAATCCATCCGACTAGGGTTCATATGAGTTTTGAAAACCCTAACAAGGGTTTTAGGCGTCATCCGTTGGCTATCCAGACAGGCTCTTCATTGTCATGCTAGACCATCTCTTCTACTACCTCATAATTCTTGATCAAAAGACAACTTACAAAGGTACACAAGTTGTAATAACATGTGTATGTTATTATGTCGTTGTTGTTTATACAAGTTTTACCATTTCCGCAATTGTTAAGAGAAATGCACATAGCTCGTGGATAAGCCAAAATGAGTTTGGAATACATATTTCGATCGGTGATAGAATGTCAATGAACTATATAACTTTATTATTTTGCGATGTTTGTGAATTATATGTATAACCATTCAACAAATTGATGCATTACTAAGTATATGTTAATTATTAAGAGTGCGTGTGTAAAAGGTCAATGATGTTCTGCCTTTTCGTCTCTGATGTTAGTGGGTATTTTTGGGAGAAATACAATTTTAGTTTTGAAATTTAGGGACGGGGTGTTGGTTATGTATGAATTAATTTTTGCAATTTAATTATGTAATATTAAAACTTTGGTAAATTTTCATCATTTTGGCCGGAAAATTCACTGTAAAAAATGTATTATTTCTTATACTATAAATCACTACAACTTGAAAATTATCGTAGTAAATTAATAATATTTACCACGATCAAACAAACTAAAATTTTGACTATATATGATTATCAACATTCACTATGGGTAATAGTTGCTGCTCCGTCGTGATTAATTAGTATCCATCACGATTTTTTACTTCAACCATAGTGAAAAGTCATATTTCTTCTTGTGATTGCATGTGACTTGCAAAAAACTCAATTAAATGTCGAACAAATTATGGCCAATCAAATTGCACCACCTCATCAAGTAAAGTAGATCAGGAAAAAAATTTCACCTTACAACCATAAACAAGGGTATTCTTCCAAACCAAAAAAATATAATTGAAGATACAAGTAAAAACACAAGAAAAAGAGCGCTCAAGAAGTGTTAAAATCCTCTCTACCTCAACTCAAGAAAGATCCACGGGGTTCAAAAGCAAAAATCATGGCATTTTTAATTAGAAAACAAGTTAAAAAAACCTCGCAAATTAACATTATCAAAGCACAAATCCACGTCGACAGAAGTTCAAAGCTCCAATCCCACCAACACTAGAAGAACTACAAGATTTAGTTACGGTTAATTATCATGTTTAATAACAAGTAGTCTTAGCAATAGTTATGACCACGGTCACGCAACGGTTGTTGGTCGTGATTTTTACAAGGGTGGCTAAAATATTTTAATCATAGCAAATGTTTTGACCATTAATCTTACCCATGGCAAATAATTTTTTCATGATGAAAAGCTAATTTTTTGTATCAGTTTTATTTGCCGTAGTTAATAGTAGTCATGTACGATGAGTTTCAACCATAACCACTAATATTATAACTAATAGTAATTTTTTTTAGTGCAAGAAACTCCCAAAGTCCAAGTCAAGTGTTCAAATTTATAGAGGCTTATGTCAACATTGAAGGAGATCAAACTATCTAGGTCCACCTTCAAATAGTCAAAGTCAAAGGCCACTTTCAAAATTATCTATACTAACAATTTTATGCACAACATTGTCACGAAGAATTGTATAATCACAAGATCAAATATTTGTTACTTGATATATATTTTTAGTGATAACTGTAAAATTGTCACTTTTTATAGGAGCATGTGTTGCACTTGTAAAAATATATATTTAAAGGTGAATATCACTTATTAGCTACAAAAGATTTTAAGTTCATAATTTTGTTTATATTTCTATCATTGAAACATTAGTATATATGATTATATTTTTAAAAATTAATTATTATTATTTTAATTGATAAGGAAAATCCTATTATTTGTAATTCACTTCTAAATTTAATTGCACCTGATAAATAACAAACTTAATCCTTTAAATTAAAATTTTGCATTTTGTAATTAATAATTCGAAAGTAAAATATAATACATAATACTCCAACATTGATATAAAATTAATTGTAAAACCCCCTTATTTTTGAACTTTTTATAAGAAATTTTAATTTAATTTAATCATGTTATTTTTTTAGGTTGATTATATTATGGAAAAAAGTACAATTTAAAAAGATTATTAATATTAATTTTAAAATAAAATCAATAGTTCAAAAGTCGCTCAATTTTAAAAAAAATATATATTTTTCTATATTATTTTTATTTTTTAAAGTTTGAATTGGTATTTACATGTTACTCATATTCAACTAATTTAAAATTTTACTATTCGCTAGTTATTATATTTTTAATAAATATTTAAGATTTTTTCTAGCAAATTAGTCGCGTTAAAATAATATTTGCCTATCTATCTTACCGCTATGGGAGGAAACCTAAAAGTTTGTGGATGTTAGCATGCGGAAAAATAATTTAGGGACTAAAGTGATTTAAACACAAACTTAAGGGACCAACTATATAATTTAATTATCCTTTATATAACTAATTCATATTTATTATTGAAAAGAATACTTAAATATTAATATCTTTTCACAATAAGAATAAATACTTAAAAGAGATTCACATCACTTTTATATATTTAATCGTAATCATAGTTTCATTTATTAATATTATTGTACCTATAACATATTATGATAAAAAAAAAATAAAAGTACATGAAATACAATTTAAAAATAATTATCTATTACTAATGTTAAAATAAAATTAATCAGTCATAAGTTACTCATTTTAAATTTTTTAAATGCACTTTTAATTTAACAAAATTGATAACTACTTTTACCTAAATTTCATTATACTTATTCTTTTATTTGGCTTTTGAAGTTCCGATAAGTATTTTATGTATTAGTCCGCCGCTATTTTATTTTAAATTTTATCGTACCCTAGTAAATTAATTTTATCTTAAATTTTTTTAAAAATCTCTTCTAACAAATTCATCACATAGAAATAGTATTTGTCTATTTTTTTTAGTTTGATATATTTATTATTGTCTCAGTAGTTTAGAGCTATTAGAACCGCAATCAAATAATCTTTTCTTTAATTTATAAAATTTTATTCTTTTATAACTAATTCTATTTTATTATAAAAAAAATATTATTTAAGTACAGATATGAGTCTTTTCGCAATGAGAAACAAACACTTGAGATTCATACTTTTCTATATAGTATAGATATAGATATAGATTATATTTTGTTGTAGTGAAAATTAATTTGCATATTATATTGGGTAAATTACAACCTCATCCTTTAAGGTTTGGTATAATCATAAATACATCTTTGTTGTTTGAAAATTTACAAATAACCCCCTCATTTTAATGTATGTCACAATGAGCTTATTTCTTAGCCTTCATTAGGTTTTCGTTTAATTTTTATGGTGAACTGGCAAAACTCCCCTTTTGGATTATATAAAAATTATAATTTCATATATATTTTTAGAATTGTCTTAAATATTTTTATGGACTAATATGCTCTATGGATTATTTATTTGCTCACTCCCACATTTTTTTATATTTTCTCAAATATTTTATTAAAAAATAATCAACAAGAGTAAAGTACATAGTATTTTCACCTCTCCGTTTAAGAGCTCCATGAACTTTTTTTTTTATTTAAGGAGAATTGTAATTTGGTCCATCTCAAAGGATTTAATAGTATAATAATTGATATGTTGACCTCTCGATTCTGTTCCTTTTTCAGATTCGTCGAAACTCCATCAATATGGAATGTCAGAGGGAACAACTAGCTACAATAGGTCAAGTTGATCTCATCCACTCATATTCAAGAACAAGATTAACCAACTTCAAAACATATATGAAATTTAATCCAAGGTATGATTGGTATATTTCATTTTGACCTCACATGAAATAGCTTGTAGATTTGGTATAGGGAAAATTGCAGTTTTTGTTTTATATGTTATGATATTTTTTTTATTTTAGTCCTATTTTTTATAATTTTTCACACTACATTTCAAATGCTGGGGTTTTTATATTTGTGGCCAATTGTACAGATAATATTGATTTGTCAAGGCGATGTTGCCGCCTGTACTCTATCTCTTACTTTTTACTTACCTATGCTTCTTGGACCTTTACTTCTATAAGCCCATATCACTTCTAAAATATTTTGTGCTCAATTTAATGTGTTGGGTCTCATTTATATTATCCTCATCAAATATATTTTGCATTTTCATGTTTACAAATAAACATAGAAAAACCTTGTGCGTTTACAAAATTCTTGGTTTCTTTTTATATCAATTAATGGACTAAATATAAAGAGATCAATTTGCTCCTAAGTCAATAATTTGTATCTATACGTATCTGGTTGATTCTTATTTCCATATATATATATATTTGGATTAGAGACAGTCAACGTGAATGGATATGGCAATGTATGGTCCCTCATACTGCAGAATCTATTCCCTTTGAGGGAAACTTGAATAACCCTAAATTATCTTGCATGACAGCGAAGTCCATTATCAACTCATGCAGCAAAGCCCTGAAAGGCCAAGAATCAGAAACGATGCCGTCGGCGCTTTGAATCCATTATCCGTCATCTTTTCACCGTCTATATATACTCATCGGGCAATGGAATGTAACAGCAGAAAGGAGAGCGTTTCGTGCATACGTCGAAAGAGGAGAGGTCTTGTATGAAGACTAAGAGCCTAGTTTGGTAGCCAAGGATGACTTGCCTAAATTCCATCAACCGTTCATACGTACGTAAGTTTGTGTAATTGATCTTTGATCAAGTGCAGGATGAAAGCTGAAAAGGGTTTCTAGGCGTCATCCGTTGGCTATCCTGACTGGCTCTTGTTCATCATGCTAGACCGTCTCTTCTGTTCTATCTCTGTTTCTTTCCTCCAGAACTAGCTAGGATCGAGGGTTCGTATGTAGATCATAGACATGAGCTATTCCTGATTGATAACCAAGGAGAACACAACACGAAACCGAGACAAGCAATACAGGAGAATGCCTTGAAATAGTCAACGCCGTGAAACCTTTCATCAATCAATGATCCCACAAGCACGATGCTTAATTATAAATACCCACTTAAAAGATACTACATATATATCAACCATTTAGGCTCAAGTTCCCACGTGTCTTGAGAAATAAGAGCATATATCTTGATCTCTTTGTTTTTTTCTTAACAAACCAAAACTACTTCATTATTCAAATCAAAAACTTTGTACATCATGGGAAGTGATATATTTTTTATGTCAAAATACAAAATATTCTGCAAGAAACTTGAATAGCTATCAAAGAGGCTATTGCAAAAAAGTTGGCTTGCCAGCTAGTAAATTCGTTGACAATTTACTCCCCGATATCCAAAAAGAAATTTGATGTCCTGGAATCTATTCCAGTGCAACAGCGGACGAAGATGCATGGGTGGATCCATGTTCCTGCAAAATAACCAAATAAGCTTTGTAAAACCTTTCTCTATTGCAATTTCCATTCCTTGCCGTAGAGCCCATATTTCAGCACTAGAGTTTGTGCTTATTCCTGTTGAGAATGCAAAAGTTGATTTTTTAATGTTCCACCTGATCTGAGTATCCTGGATTTTGTAACGCACTTCCATCAATATTTAACTTGATCCAAGATGATGGTGAGGGTGCCATTTAACATTAACAAGTTGTTTATGTTTGGAAATTGTATTTGGTTCTGGATATAAGGATGATTTTATATTTCTCCATATTTCCGAAATGTTAATTGTTTTGTTTTCGAAAATTGCTTTGTTTTGTTAGGAAGGAAATTTTCTCCAGTGATGTAGAAGACGAAATTAACTGTAAATCAGGATGCAAAGACAACGAGAAAGGTAGAAAATACTTACATTCCGTGTATTTGTGTTCAATTGTAACATACCTGAAGGGTGCATATAAATGCACGTTATACATAATTCAGGGTCGTAAAGTGTATTTAACCCTTTTTTTTTAAAATTTAAAAGCCAATATTTCATTTAGGGCGTTAAAGAATTTTTCATGAGATCCAAAAGTAGCAAAATGATGCTTTCTATAAAAGTTGTTCTCTAGCGTTAACAACTTGGTTGGTTAGCCATTACCAACTTACACTAACTTAGTTTTATTTTGAAGTATTTGGCAAATTTTTAATCAAGAATTTTGAACTTTTATTCTTATTCGTTTATTTATTGTATTTCTACTTCTATATTAATGTATTAACGTCGCTGATATTTCTAATTAATTCAATTTTTTTTATTTGTTATGTGTCATTATTTAAAAAACCTTGTCGAATATACAAATGTTACAAAAAAATTAAAATATATATACTAAAAAAATAATTTACAAAAATTCAATTATCTGTAAAAAATAATACAACTAATGTCTTAATATTAATTAATTTCAATAAACCTAACAAGTCAATATTAAATATTAATAATTTTAATTAAAAAATTATATGTCCGTATTTAATAACTAGTTTTAATAAAAATAATCCAGATAAGTAATCACCGTTTATTTGATGACGCATTTACCTACACCTAGTTCATCACGTTGTTATATATGCACATGGACTATAAGAAGAAATGTCTCATCGCCGCCAAAGAGAAAAACGGAAATAACGACAATAACGGGAAACAAAGAAATAAAAGGCAAAAGGTGGGAGCGGGTCAAACCGAATCCTCTCCCTCCATACTTGTCTCTTTCTCTTCTCTGTCTTGTTGGGATTTCCTCTGCTCCTCCATAGAATCCAGATCACACCGCTGTCGTCCATTTCAAGATGATTACAATCCCTTACCTTACCGCCTTGACCACCTACTTCAGCTACGGCCTTCTCTTTGCATTCGGCCAGCTGCGCGATTTTTTTCGGAAGATTTTCGATTGGTGGTCCCATAACAGCCTTGAGGTATTCGCGTCGTGCGTGCTGGGTGATGTCTGCATAGGAATAAGTGTGTAGTTGTGTGCGTGTCTGCGTTCTGGTTTTTGTCGCTGGATTTGAATTGTTGATGTGTGTTTGTGTTTTTCGTTTTTTGTTTTGGAAAATGAAGGGGTATGCGCCCATCTGTTTGGGGCTCGAGGATTTCTACATTCGGCGATTGTATTTGAGAATTCAGGTGCTTATTTCAATTTTAGCTTTTTCGTGAACAATTTTGTTTTATTTTGTTTGGATGCTTTAGTGTCGTTTTGGGTGAATTTTTCAGGTGATCTGTGTGCAAGGCGTGTTGTAATCAGTGATATACTTTTGTCTGTGTTGTATTTCTTGCCAATGAGTCTGGTTTCCCTTTAAATTGATAAAGTTATTTTCATTTGGGATTGAGTTCTTTCCTTTTCTTTTCTTTCTTTTAGTTGGTGGTAAAAATTCTGTATGTGAAGTTGATTTCTAGTAGTTTCGGAGTGGCAAATCATAGAAAAGAAAGGGGGAAAAGTTGTTCTTTCAGCACGCTTAGTTTGTCAACTTTGTCTTCTATTTGGAGAAAAGATAGAGGTCAGAACAATAAGTATCATCTAAAGTGTCAAAAAACATGAATCTTAAACAGGCATTCCCAGACTGGACTTCATTAATAGTTGAACACAGCAGAATTTCAGCTGTATAGGGAATTTTATGATTTCCTCTCTACATTATTAAAAAAGTCACTATTACACGTTTTTCACTTTACAAAAAACATTTATTTGCAGGATTGCTTTAACCGGCCAATATGTAGCTCTCCTGATGCTTGGTTTGATGTGGTGGAGCGTATCTCCAATGACTATAACAAAACGTTAAAGTAAGTATCTTGCACCAAGTTCATAGTCAGTATTGTGTATTTTCTTTTCCTGCTACAACTACCTGGTTTGTGGTTTGTTAACTTTAAATACTATTACGAGTTGTCTACTCTGCCACCATTTTATCTGTGAGGGCACATTTGCGGCTAGAATTGCATAAATGCAAACGTCATGTGCAAGCACATGGTTTTTCAACTTAAACCCCACTTTTTAATATAACTGCTATTAGTATTTTATTTTTTCAGGCGAACCACAAGAGTCGACAGATGCCTCAACTTGGGATCATATAACTACCTAGGATTTGCTGCAGCAGATGAATACTGCACACCTCGTGTTATTGAGTCCTTGAAGAAATTTTCTGCGAGCACCTGCAGTACCCGAGTTGATGGAGGTAGATGTGTTTCCTGATAATATCGCTATCCGTTCCTTGGAATGCATGTAGACTGATGTTTTGATAAATGGAACCATGTGATCAGGCACAACAACACTGCATGCTGAATTAGAAGAGTGTGTAGCAAATTTTGTGGGAAAACCGGCTGCTGTAGTATTTGGCATGGGTTATGCAACAAATTCCGCCATTCTTCCTGTATTAATTGGGAAGGTACAGGCAGTTGACTAATATTAACCCCCACATTTCGCAGTAGTGTGTAATGCTTAATTTATTTGGAAATTTGCAGGGAGGCTTGATAATCAGTGATTCTCTGAACCATAACTCTATAGTTAATGGTGCTCGAGGATCTGGGGCAACTATTCGAGTTTTTCAGCATAATAGTAGGTTTAAGGCTGTCTGTTTATTTTACATATATATATATATATATATATTGATAAATAATTGAATGATTGATTCTACTGGTTTAACTGTTAATAATCTTTTCTGTAGCACCGTCCCACTTGGAGAAAGTTCTAAGGGAACAAATTGCTGAGGGACAGCCCAGAACACACAGACCATGGAAAAAGATAATTGTTGTAGTGGAGGGAATCTACAGCATGGAAGGGGAACTGTGCCAGCTTCCTGAAATTGTTTCCATATGCAAGAAATACAGGGTACATATTCCTGCAAGATACTACTTTTGCAGTTGCTAATTGCCAGCATTCTAATATTTTAAATAATATATGCAGTTTACTTGGCTTGGGAATTCAAAACAGTTTTTCCATTAAACTGGTCCAATGGTGTTTTGGTCCTTGTTTTGACTAGCCTCTTTATCCAGAATCTGACATGGGATAAAGATTAGCTAATCATCAGGTGTACCTATTTTTTCAAAGATAGAAATTCAAGTCTTCAGCTTTCGGGTCCTGCTAAATGCCAATTTGTGCTCTTCTACTTTTGGTTTTTGTTGTCTCCTGTTCCATGGTTCATTCTTTGGTTCAATATCTGATATGCCTTATCTTTCGTATAATTTTCCTTTTGTATCAGGCTTATATTTATCTGGATGAGGCTCACAGCATTGGAGCTGTTGGAAAATCTGGAAGGGGTGTTTGTGACCTCCTAGGTGTTGATACTGCTGACATAGATATTATGATGGGAACTTTCACTAAATCATTTGGATCATGCGGTGGTTATATTGCGGGATCTAAGGTTAATTTAATTAGTATTTTTTAGTTTAAGCTTGTAAATCTGACATGTTAGTTTATTTATAATCTTAAGCGGGCAAACTTGGCAATGGAAATATAACGTGTGTGCTTTTAAGTAGTATCAATTGGTTGCATAGGAATTTATTTAAAGAGTTTGCTTTCTTGCATGTGAATGTTAAAAAATAAACCTCATTTTTAAAATAAATTGCTTAAATCGTTAGTTCAAATTAAGGAAGGAAAATGGAGGATTTCCTGGCCAGGAGAAATGCATTTCTTTTCAACTTAATGGAATTATGCATTAGGTAACATCACAGAAATTCCTACTTATTGCTCCGTTAATGGTGCATTCTAACATTCCATATCCCTTCCTTAGGAACTTATTGAATACTTGAAGCACAACTGCCCTGCTCATCTTTATGCAACATCAATATCGCCACCAGCTGCACAACAAATCATGTCTTCCATTAAGGTTATTCTTGGAGAAGATGGTTCTAGCAGAGGTTGGGATCTTTCTGCCCTTTGTTTGCTACACAAGACCATGTTTTTCGTTGTCTATCTCCAAGTTACTCACTTTCTGCATTATGTCAATACAGGGGCTCAGAAACTAGCACGGATTCGGGAAAATAGCAACTTTTTTCGGTCAGAATTGCAGAAAATGGGCTTTGAGGTTCTGGGTGATAACGACTCCCCTGTAATGCCCATAATGCTCTACAACCCTGCAAAAATTCCTGCATTTTCACGAGAGTGCCTCAAACGGAATGTAAGATCTTTTGTTTTTGCTTCCCTTCTACCCTCTTGTTTAGCTTCCGTCATCTCCTTTTTTGTTTTGTTGCTTCTCCTATTTTGCCTTGAAGTTTTCTTCCATGTCATGACCTGTGATAATGCAACATAGGTTGCTGTTGTGACGGTGGCTTTTCCAGCCACCCCTTTACTGTTAGCCCGTGCTCGGATTTGCATTTCTGCTGCTCATACAAGAGAAGACCTTACTAAAGCTTTGGAGGTTAGAATCTTATCTTATAGCTCTCAAGTTTCCTAGCCTTTCTAAACCGCTCCTATTTTTACTTTTTTCTTTCTCAAATTAGCCAATATGTACTGACATGAGATGCTAATGGATCATGAACTATCAAACACATTATAATTGCAATGTTACAGTTTATAACTACAACTCCCAGCGAGGTTATGATTGGCATAGCATCACACATAACCATTCCATGTGATTTACAAGTAGTTTAGGACCTTCATATTCAATGAGAAATCTGGAGAACAATTGCACATGCCTGTGCCGACTTAACATGGTGCAACTGGAAATCATAGATAGATAGATAAACTGACCTGAATTTGATTTTTTGCCTTTTCTCCATTTCCCCTTATGAAATTGCATATCCTTTGGTGGCAATTTCCATTTGTACGACTTAAGGAAAGACAACAGGCTTTTTCATTCTATAATTTACTGTTGGAACTTTGTATTTCTATCAGGTAATCAGCAGGGTTGGTGACATGGTAGGTGTAAAATACTTCCCTGCCGAGCCTAAGAAACAGCAGCTGGAGGGAGAAGGAATTAAGATGGACTGAGGAGATATCTTTCCAAGAGATTCCAAGATCTCCAAGAAGCAGGTTTAGAATGGTCACCATCAGGATTTAATCGATAGCATGCTATGCCAATTCCAGTGGTTATAGATGTGAATTGCAAGCTGTGAAGTTTCATTTAGTTTAATTCGTATACGGGAAGTTGTGGTCTATCCAAGTGGTAAGTTGCTAACACGACATCGAGAAATGCATCTCTGTAACTGTGTATGTTGTCAAGTTTTCCCATAAGGTTGTGGTCCATTCTGGTCTATCTTCTTTGTTTTTTGCAGTGGCCTAAATACTGTGGGAACTTGTATGGAATTGGTTGCCATAAAAATACATTTACTCTGTTGTAGCTACAGTCTAGAGCAGGCTGGATTTCACAACTTAAGTCCAGCAGTGTAATTCATATGCTGCAGGCCTCTCTAACCCCAGTTCCGTTCCTTCTGAACTTGTATGTACTTCGAATACTAAACATTTTCAGACGCCAAGTTTAATTACTATGCGTCCTATTTGATATTATGACATATAATTTTACATGCTCTAACTTTTTTTAGGAGATGAAAAGACAATTTCTTACAAATTAGTACTTCTATTACAAATTTTGAAGCCTAAAACTGTGAAACTAACGTCAGTAACAAAGTAAACTTACTTGAGAGAAAACTAAAAAAGAGCTAAGGCAATAATTTAAGATTCATTTATCTCCATAATCAGCTCGGAATGGTAAGTATATAGTGAAATTTTTACCATTGTAATTGATATCCCATCAACAAAATGTGAACCGTTTTCTTTTATAATATGTGATTTATTATATTATTCATAATAAAAATTAATTAAATATATTGATATTTCAAATCAACAAATACGTCTAAACAAGACAAATAAACAATAAAGTACAGTAGAAATAGACATACACCCAAGATTTCATTTGGTGATGATGACGGATGGCTAAACTTATTTAGAACATTTTATAAGTATTGGTGAGAAGCACATGCGTTGCACGTGATGCATATTATTTTAATAAAAGTTGTTACATTACAATAATAAAATAAATTTATAATTCAAAATATATTAATTAAAACTTTAAAACAAATTACTATTTTTACAAAGTAAAACCAAATAGTTAAAAATAAGGTAATTTTTCCATTTTATTTATTATTTGTATTAAGTTTATATTTCCACCTGCAATATATACATCTTTTTAGTATAAGGAAATTTCAATTCATATAATTAACTTTCACTTAAAATAATTATATACATACACAATAAATACACTAAAAAGTACACGCCCAAAGACATGTACATGCATGTGTGTGTAGGATATGTAATGACGTAAATTGAAAAATAAATATATTGATTGATTTGTTATATAGAGAAATAATGCATACAAAAATTTAACAAGTATGCACATCGTATACTTTACAATGTAATAATACATAAAGTAATTAAAATAAGCATCTTCATTTTATTTTATTTTTTTTGACTTGGTACTTTTTTATTGTAGTTTAATTTTGTTGCCAAATACTTTTTTCAGTAAAACTCTTATAATTCAATAAATATTATTATACCTTGATGATCATGATATAGCAACAATGAAAATAAAATTTTACTTTTATCTCACTTTTAACTTTAAATCTTTTATCTTATTAATCAACTCTAAGTAAAATAAAGCTTGAAAGAAAGTAGAATATTATTTTCTTATGTTCCTCTTCAAGTTTAATTTAAATTTTGATTTTTTTAGTTATAAGTATTAATATTTTGTTATTGCAGTTATTCAATTTTTAAGTTTGAAATATAATCATTATAAAACTTGCTAAATGAAAACTAGATTCATCTGAAAGGTTTATTTATGAAAAGATCAAAATATAAGTAAGAATCACTAACAACTTTACTATTAATTAAATTTAAATTTATTTCGAGATCTATAAGTAAACACTTTAAATGTATTATTCAAGCCCAAATGAAGTACTTTTATATGCTAAAATTTGAAATATGTAATTTTTTTCATCTATTCATAATTGTAATAAGTTTCTAATCAAAGTAATATTTATATTCAATCAAGATAAAAATAAATAAACTATCAATATATATATATATAACATAACTATATTGAAATAACTGAATAATCTTCATTATCTAAAAATTGTTACAACATTAAAATATAACAACAACAACAACAACAGTAATAATAATATTTATATACAATAATTTCTAAGAATAAGCTTGGACTCCTAGTTTCGTATGCACAACAAAATGATTTTATTATTACAAAAATTTGGGACGGCCGAAAGTAGTTGCAAAATTCGTCCCAAGTTTGGACAGTTTTGTAATGAATTTTACTATTTTTTGACGGAATCATTCAATAGATTGAGGAATTGTACAATCCGTCAAGAAAAAATAAATAATTATTACAAATTTTGTTAGAAAATAGAACGTGAAAATATGTATGTTACTAATCGCTAGAAAATTAGTCGATATTTTTATTTTTTAATCTTGGGACGAAATTCCAAACTCATGTCAACCGTCAAAAATTTCCAAATGAAATTTGTACCCACTTAACAATTTTTTGTGACGGTAAAGCACCAAAAAAAAAATTTTGGGCGCCAAATGATGGTCAAAAACTCCAATAGCGAATTTCTAATGGCTAGATTATGTCTTCATAAAATCCGTCCGAAAAACTTTCTGAAAATGATCGTTTCAAAGGCTATATGTCGTCTCCAAATCCATTGGAAAGTCATTACAAATAATAGTATAAATGTGAGTGCTTCTCTTATTTGTGTTTTCACTCTCTTGCATCATACCTTTACAATTAAGCCCTCAAAATCTGAATATATATATATATATATGTACATATCAATCTTCAATTATTTTATATTAATTACATCATATATATATATATAGATAGATCAAATTCAAATTCTAGTATTTGCGGATGGTCATTCTGTTCGAAAAATTAATCAGAATGAAAAACGATACAATAATTTAGATTAGATTAAATTTAAATTGTTATTTATTACAAGATTTTGTATGTGTATATACAACTATAAAATAATTCATAAAACTATTTCTAATTAAACTAGTTATAACTTTCTTGTTTTGATGGACGATTTGATACCTTTAAAATTAAGGATTGTTTGGAATTAAATAAAAAAAATCAATTTCTTTTTGAAATTTTGGAACGAAATTTGTGAAGGAATTGTCATAAGTTCAATCCAAAGATATTCAGATAGGCGCAAGAGAAAAAATGGTGAGAATTTTGAATTTGAAATAAATTCAAAAATTTCATCCCAAAATGTCACAAAAAAGTATGTTAATTTTTCAAATACAATATATCTACGTCGACAATCCAAATTTGTCTAAAACTTAAAGGAAATTAAATACATGGAATCATGGTGATCATATCTAATGGTCATATTCCAATTTGGGTGGTTCGATAATGCAATGTAACGATAATAGGATGCTGAAGGAGTCGCCGAGGGTCAGTGGAGTTCGTTGGTAGTGAGAAGCAGCAAAAGACGAGTTCAAACTCTTCTTCTAATAACGACATTTGGGTGAATGATTGATCACTCCCCTCCGCAAAGTTTACATAAATCAAGAACACCACAATCATCTAGGGTGAGTGATCTTTTGCAGTGACAGTGCAGGTAGAGCACAGTTCGACAACAGTAGGCTAGAATCCACCAGCTAAATGAACCAGGACGAAAATAACGACAGCTGATAGAAGCAAGCCAAATTCATGCTACATCAGATGCTTTATACAGTGAACACATATATGATTGCCGCATACCTTTTTATTAGAAAGTGGCGTATATGGCAATTATCTAACTAGCCGGTGTATTAAATACCAGGAGTAGCATCTATAAGACCGATACAAGTGGTTTAGAAACTCCAGCAATGTATAAACAACATTTGCTTCATGTGTGCACTACACCATCAAGCAAGAACTAGATTCAATTCTTGAAGACATGAAACCTGTCGCAGGAAAATTACAAACTTCTTCAGATGATCAACATCGCAGGGACAGACATTGCATCAATGAGCTACAGAAGCACTCGGTAACAGACATTCTCAGCAAATAATCCCAGTTTCTACATACAAGTACTCTTGTGTTTTCCTACAGTATGGAAAGCATCAAAGCATCCCAATTTATCAGATAAATAGCATCTCCTGATTAATTATATCACATCCATAATGTTTTAAGTGTATTTCAGCAGTCCAAAGCACTCAATTTGATAATCTTCTTGACCATTTTGCGCTTGCCAGTCACCTGGTGGAAGAGCAAACTTCAATCTCCTTATGAGATATTTTAGAAAAGGAAAAGATAACTAAAATGGCATCAGCTCCAACATATCAGCCCTTGAAAGTACACTTCCCCTCACTGAAAATTTGAAATAGCAGCTGACCATAAACAAATCCTAATCGGATGATAGTCTAGGGCTAGGATTTGAAAACATCAGCTATGCCTATTCAGTGAAATTCCGTATAACGCATCAACAAATATTCTAAAAGTAACTTGAACTAGCATGCGACCACAGTGCCTGTGGCTAATAAGATGGCCCACAGTATAATATGTGGGCATACAGACCAAAGAAAGGCATAGCTTACTGAGGTAAGTCAATGAAAGGATGCATTAGCAAGCAAGCCTTAGTGCCTGGAGACTGTAACCTATGACAATATCCAAATATACCATATAAACAAATCATTAACCATACAACAGTTTCAGCCAAGGTCTGCCTTTGAAGATGATAGCCAAACAAACTCCATCATCTACTTGAAAGTAATCGTGCTATTAAGGCCTAATCTGTGTGTAAACTGCCTTTTGCAGTAATTAGGAACGGTTACTTTAAATCATGCTGTAGGTCCAATAAATTTTGCATCATACCAGCTCAACTTTTCCTACTAACAAATTCTCTAAGCTTCAACTTATATATTAAAAAAGGTCATATAAATTCTATATGAATCATCTCATGTTAATGAACGGCAAAGAAGGCATTTGTTACATGAGTTTACACACAAAGTGCACCAATTATACCAACAGTACCACAAACAGAAGCCATTATCCAAAACAGAATGTCAAAAGGAGGATGATTATCATCATAGGCAATACCAACTATTATCAACTTCAACATGACTAATCCATTCCAGACAGCTACAAAAATTTGTTATTGAGATCGTATATACAGCTGCATCATAAGATAACTACTAGTCACTAACATAACTTCCCCCGGTAAGTCAGCATAAACAAACTAAGACAGCATACATGCAAAACAAAATTAACCTGCTCACTACCAAAAGTAAGGCTGAAACAAGTTACCAGCAAATTATGAACTGCATGTCAACCAAGTTTTCACCTCCGTACCCCTTTCTTGCTACATTATCAAGTCAAACTACTAACTCAATTCTTCTCTAATGATGTCTTGCCACAATTAATCATCACGAAAATTCACATAAAACCTTTACTGAGCTTCTGAATGGAGGAAAACATTTTCCTGCGTGACCCAACTGCATTGATTCCCATATCCTTGAGATCTTCAAGAGTCAAGAACGGTAAAACCTCATCATCCACCTCATGAACCTCAAACAGGGTCGCGTACTTGCCTAAGCCCAATTCATTCAACCACACCCTCACACCATCCCTATCCCTATAACTTTCTCCTTCTCCAGTCCTCCCCTCATCTCCCATTTGATCCGAATAAGGACCATTCCCCCAACCCCTCTGCTTCATTCGCAAATTCCCACCTACATTATCATTATCATTACCGTCATCATCACCAAACGAGCAATTCGGGCTAGATGGGTCAGAATTTTCAACCACCAAATTGCTGTTGATCCCATTCCCACCCAAATTCTCTTCTTCTTCTCCTTCCTCCGCTTCCCCTTGTTTTCCACTCTCACCACCACTAGACAAAGGAAACTTCTCAATCTCCGGATCTTCATTGTCACGAGAATTCATCGAAGCCCATTTCTTGGAACTGGAGGGCCTGACTCTCTTCCTCTTGAAATCCCTATCCCTGTTAGCGGCATTGAAATTCTTCCAATTCCCAATCGCTACATCATCATCAAAATTCAAGCCCTCCATTTCACCTTTACTACTGTCACTCACGCCATCATTCTTTTTGTTTTTCGCATGCGCAGTCTTGGCAGTCCGAGGCTTCCTGGCTCCTCCCTTGTCTTCCTTAATAGCCTTCCATTGCTGCCGCAGCTTGCGATGGCCCGGGTTCTCGTAATACGGCTGGTGCAGCCTAACGCTCGGGCGCCGCATCCTCTTCGTCGGCCCTACGTTCACCTCCGCTGCAGCTGCCTCTCCTCCGCCGTTCTGCATTGGTCTCCTAGCCGTCAGTTCTCAAATTCTCTTTTCCTTCTGAATAAACATTAAAACTCTATGTGGGCTGTTTGTCCAAGAAAATACTAAACAGAGAGAATGAAGTGAAGCGGTAGGGTGAACAAAAACAGAGAGCCGGCGAGCTGAAGAGTTGTGAGTGTGTGGGTGGGTGTGTGGAGAGAGTACCGAGAAAGGTGCTATTCTGTTTGAGCAGGAATTGGGAGGAGAAGCCACGTTTTCTGGTAAAATTAATATTATTTTGGTGGCAGCTGTAACTAAAATCGGGTTTTTAGTACTCCTTCTTTTTTTATTATTAGTTTCTTATATTATTTTTTTTTATTTTTTATTTTTTCGATGCGCAGCTAACAATCCCTCGTCTTTAAAATAATCGTATACATACGACATATTTGCTAGGATGGTAGTTGATGATAGGTATTAAAAATTATTTTTTAGAGAAGAAATAAATGGAAGGGTAAGGATAGGTATTAAAATTTTGGTACAGTAAAAGAGTTTTCTCTTGTAATAATATAGATACACATAGACAATTAATTATTCAAAATAATTTTACAAAAAATTATAAAAACTTTAGTATATGACGTAGAAAATTGTAATTATAGAATAATTTAAAAAATACTAAAATTTACTAATATGGATATTTTTTTTGATAAAATATAATGAATTAAAGGATAAATAAAGAATAAATTGGAATATTCGATAGTATAGATTTTTTGTCGGGTTGAAAAGTGGAAGTAAAAAGGAATATATAAAAAATAGTTTGGTGTTTGGTTAAGGAGAAGAGATAGAGGGAAAGTAAAACTTTATTCATATAAAACCTTTTTGAAGTCCAATTTTATTTTTGTTCAAAATTAGGAGGAAAAGTGAAAATATAAGAGCAAAAAGACAAAAAAGTATATATTATATTTTTATTTACTTTATTGTCCATATATATATATAATTTTTTTTCAATTCCTGTGAATAGTATTAAACATAATCACCAGAGAAAATAATAACAAAATTACTGAAAAAAAACTATTGCATTGAAATCAATGATAAATATTTTTCTTGTTTGATAATTTTTTATTAATAAGGTTTTAAAATTTTGATAAATTAAAATTATATTAGTATAATATTAGTTTATTTATTTCTTAATACATATGAAAAGAAGAATTATTCAATAAAATTACAAAAAAATAGTACTTTCTTCTCAATCTATTTTCCTCATACCAAACAAATCAAAGTATTTGATATTTACTCACCTTCCAATTATATACCAAACAATTTGAAAAAAAAAATTATTAATTTTTTTCCTCGTTCTTTCCCTTTCACTTTCATTTTCCTCTCACCTAAATCAAACGAATTTTTAACCGTGAAATCCTAATAGAGGGGTAAAATTGAAAAAAATTATCCACTTTGACATTTTTTATTGATTAAAAAAAAGTCATGTATTTTGATAATTCATAATTTTTTATTAGTAAAGAAAAGTGGGAATAATGACGAAATTGTCATCAGCCATTCAAAAGCAAAATAAAAAAAACTAAACATACTAAAAGTCTATTCTATCCCTTAGGTACTAAAAATAAAGAAATATTAAACTTATTAAAAAGCATTTTATTGATCCCAGTCAACATATTTTGTCTTATTTTAGACTCTTGATTTCATATTTTCCATCTAATTATTATTTTTAAAAAAAAAAACTCGATTATGATATTTCTATTATTATTACATTTTCTACGGTTTTTTTATTTTTGGTATTTATTAAAAAAATCATTATTTAGTAGCTTATACTATTTTAGTCCCTAGTGGTAAAATGAATTTAGTATATATGATTTTATGTTTTGCTTCTGAACAATTGATAGTTGTTTTATTATTTATTTTCATTTTAATTTAATTATAAGTATAAATATATAAGTTAGCAATTATTTAAGTAAATTATATTTAATCATTGACAAATTATTAAAGTGCTTAAGCCTTTCTAATTCTATATTTTGTTAGCGGAATATTTTTTGTCCACTTTTCTTGAAATTCGATTAGGATTTAATTTTTTTTAGTTACTGTAATGAAATGTTGCATTTAAAAAATAAAATCCTAAATTGAAACGAGCGATATTTCTTCAACTTTTATAAAACAAAAAGAATGTTGACTCGGCATTTATGTTATCATTTCTTAAAAATAATCAAATTTATTTATGAAGAATTAAGTAAATAAAAGGTGAGAATTTGAGCATTGAACGACTCATTAATTTTGCACATAATATCAATATGATACTGAACCAATGTGTAAATTCTAATGAAGAAATGACTGTACTAACACATTTGAAGGCCATCTTTTAAAAATGTATTATTTTGGAAAAATATGGTGATACCAAAAAATTTAAATGAGTTTTGATACTACAGAGAAAAAAATAATATTATCCACCTACAAAATAGCAATACTTTACATTTTATGTTTCATTCAATATATACACATTATGTGTCCAAAACGAAATTTTTGTACGTACAGAATTTGGAAAAGAAAATCCAATCCCTTACTCAGCTGCCAGTTTTTTCACTTCCACGATCGTCAAAGTGCAGCAAGTAAATCAAACCTGCCTTTGATGATAAATGATAACACGGCCAAACAGTTGAGAAAAAATCCAAGCAGCCGTTTGCATAACAGGACTGTCAAACTTATGAAGAAGCTTACTGTACATCATGCCAAGTACTGAGAGTGTGCGAAAGAGGAAAATGAGCTTTGAATCCCTATTCTAATGCATAAATTGGCGCTAACCCAACGTGCAAAACAAGAAACAGTTTGACAGCCAGAAAAAAACATGGTCGTATGAGTCGTATCTAATTTAGTTATATATCAATGAATGAACAACTACATATCAAGAGTATCTGTGGTATTGTGTTGATTTTTCTGTATTCGTTCTCTGATGGGGAAAAATGTATCTTCGGGTCAATTCAAGATTTCACCACTGTGAGAAAAACAAAAAGGGATTATAGTTAATGCTACAAAAAGAACACACCAGTTTATGCCGACCAAAAAGTTGCAAGCTTCTGAGAGTGTAGGACTCTAAAACAGGTATTTTCATCTGGATGGCACCATGCAGAGTAGACCGTGTCCCGGATTGTGCTCCAGTGGATACATAGTGGTGCCTCTAACATACTTTTTATGTTCAACGGCAGCTTTTCTCGAGCCAACCTCCAGTGCAGAATTGCCTCTTAGTTGCTTAGCAGTGATGGAACATGCGGCTAGTGGATCTGAAGATCCAGCTCCAACTCTCCTGTCGAGAGAACCAGAAAAGAGTTGTGAACGAGCGTGATAATAAAAGATATTTTATATGATTGTATCAGAAAAAGACAACAGATAAGTTTCACCAACTGTGAAACCCTAAGCATGCAGAACGTTAAGGTTATGATTACATAAACACCCAACTGTTATCATAATTACGAAGACTGCTTTGTGTTCTATTACATAGAACACGTTGAGGAAGAAGCTAACAGTGGAGGTTATTTGTCAAAGCATTAGTGGCAATGAAGAGTGCAAGGAACTAAACCACAATCAGCTGGTCAATGTAATAAATACAGTAAAAAGTAACTGAACTTTAATACAGAGAAACAACAGTAGACTACCTCAACAATTTCTCTGACGCAATCCGGGCAGCAGTAATTAAGCTGCGGCTTGGAGCCCACTTCACAATTCGATTTGGATCTGCCCGCATTGGAGAATGGATTTTGATAAGCTTACAGAAAACAATAAGTAGAAAATGTTAGAAAGTGGAATTTAGTGAGAGTAAGACGTATCATGAAGGATAAGTATCTCCTGCGGATCTGATCAGTAACATAATTACATAGACAACACATTAGATAATCTTCAGTACATATCAGCAAAAATATAAGGAATGGACTTTTTCGTAATAAAACACATTGCAGGTTCCTCACAACACATTCGACGATAGCCAACAGCTTATCAGCAAAACATTAAGACTGGACTTTCATTGTGATCAAACACATTGGATATACTTGAGATGATAACCCACTTAGGCAGCTACGCAAGTTTACCATGAGCATACAGGAAGAAATGCAAAATCATCAGCATGAGAACTTAGAACTTCAAATCAGAAACAATAAAGTTTAGAACTTACCCCAAGACATTCCATCATTTGATAATACGCCCTACCCTGCAAAGGAGTATGCCCTTGTCGCGACTCCGAGAAATATCTAGTCCTAAGATGACAGTATAGCTCCATGATTAAGTGACTTTAAACCAATATGGTACCGTTCAACAACTTCTTCCATTGTACTTACCATTCTTTATAACCAGGATCAACAGTGAAACCATACATATCAACAGTGTCACAAATGGAGAGAGCAAATTCAAGCGCCTTGAGCCCGGTGCCTTTCGCTGCTGAACCAAAGGATGCTCCCAGCATGAGATAAACCGGATTTAGTATAGGAATTTCCTACAGAGATCAAAAGGTAATTATTAAGAATTAGTAATGTGAACTTCAAAAGTGTCCCAACAAAGATAGCGAAGCCCACTGCTGAAGCTTCAGAAACAGAGTTTGGCCTTCTTCATGACTATGATAATACTATCTTCATGCTTATATTTGTCAAAAAATACACGCCCGGATAAGAAAATTGCTGATTAGATTGGATGGAACTTAAGTTATGCGAGAAATGGAAACAAGACACACCCGTATCATCTTGCTCATGATATCATGAATTGTTGTTTTCACGATCAAGACCTCCTTTCCCCTGTCTGTAGGTTTCAAAATTATTAGTATGTTTTTGTATGTGAGATGAAGTCCTCAAGACTTGTGAAATGTGATAATACCATACAACTCGGCAACTTTATCAAGAGCTTTAGCAGAGCCTCTGTTGAGAAGGCGAAATGTACTTCTTGTACCCACATATTCTGTGAAGTTCTGCACAAAACAAAAAGTGGTTTGCAAGAGAAAGGCAACTGTTGATTAAAGTTCTTAATAGGAATAACTGTAATATGGGATGAGAACCTCTATAGGTGCTCCATTCTCTCTGACAATTGCATCATAACTATCTATTTCTTGGCCAAACTTGGTTTTTAGGAGATCTCCGGAGTTACCAATAACAGCACATCGGCCAAATTGCCTTGGTGTATAAGGTGGTCTGTCAGGTAGCACAAGAGAGAGTTTCTCCATGCACAGAGTTCTATTCTCACATTGGTTCCTGCAGCAAAGGAGTTCAAAATCTGGTCCAAATAGCACTATAAACAAAAAATATCAGCATAGATTGCCAGATATGTTTACTAAATTAATGTAAATGAAATTTTCACAGGCCAAAAAACTTCAGCTTCATCAGGTTTGCAGACACTATAAATGATATATTGAGAGGAGATGGTGAAAGGAAAGGGGTACAGATAAAGAAGCTCTTCAGAATATTAATATGGATAGTGGCTGTTTTGGTTTGACATCGGTGCAGGTGGACATGGTTACGAGCTTATACTGACAAGAACTAAATTCATGAGAACCTTACTAGAAGAAGCAAACCACTATTTAGCTTGGTAAACCATATGAAGGATGGATAGAAAAGCTTTACGTTGCAAACTGTAGCTTAAGTGTTCATCTGGAATGGTGACAATCTTACCAAGTATGGCACATACGGAGTTTCAATTATACATTACAAGTACAATTCCGCTCAACAAAAAATAAATTTAAACCACCATGCACAACCAAGTCTGCACTTAAAGGATGTATTTTCTAGCACTATGGAGGTTTAAATCAAATCTTCATGGCCATCAGCCACCAAAAATGTCATAATTAATTTCTACAAGATGCTTAGCCGCCCGTGTGTATGATCTCAAAGCAATCGATCTTTTTCTCGGACTTCTCTGAATGGATAATAACACATACATCTGGAAAAATTTCTAGTCTAGCACCTAGGTAAAGGAAGATACTTACAGAAGCACTCCCTTGTTGATCCTGCGCCACGCATATTCTTCCCATCCATTTGGCAGAGCATCAATGAACTCCCGAGTCAGTATAGTGGTACTATTTCGCACCTGAGCAAGTCCCTCACTAAATAACAAATCAACTGTTGCAGATAACCTAAAACCCAGAATAGAACACAGACCCAAGAGCTTCTAAACAGAAATTATGCATCTAGCAGAAAGCAAAATGATGGACAGGAACTTCTAGCATATATATGCTCAGTCATTCCTAACATATAGAATAATATTACAGTGGCATGCTGAAATGGTAGACAAATAGCTGTAACTGAGAGACTGTATATGATTAGAATATTCTTCATAATTTTGAATAGCAGATAGGACACTGACCTGTTCCCATGTGGCTACTGCTTCACAAAGATTAAAATCAAAAGACAAGCCTTCAAGTTCACCTGTTTTGGGATCTTTCTGTTTAGATGTTTAACAGAATATCTTCAGTGAGAAAGCTCAATAAAATAAATAATTATAAATCATTACTACCAATAACATCCCAGTTCAGAAAAATATTAATTTTCTGCAACAACCTTATACATTTCTCCAAATTCTATAGGACAGATTTTGTGAAATGGGAGATGCAATTTGAATATACACCAGAATGAAATGGTTGCAAAATACGACAAAAAGCATTCGAGAAAACCTACCCATTTTGGAACTGTGTCACTCGGAAACTTCAACGAAACCTCACAGTTATCTCTGCCACTTACAGCTTGTAAACCCAATCCATTTGCACTCTGCAAGATTCAAAATGTATTAGATAAACTATACAATACAAAAACAAAGTGAAACATCTTAATCATTTAACTGGAGAAATCTAGCAGGAACATAAGAATATAGGCCCATGATTATTCAACTTAAACACAGCGAATCAGATAAGAATACCATCTATACCATAGAGTCAGACCTTTAAAAAAACAACTGTTCAAAGCTAAATCATAGCTGATGAGTCCTGTTAATTCATTATTATTGCAGTCTCTTTTTGTCATGAAAATTCAAGAGAAAAATGAGGCTCTGTACTCTTGTTTCTTCTTTTGCCAAGAAAATAAAAAATGAAGGTTAAGATCTAAGACAACTGTAACTTATGCAGGTGGAGGCACTTCTTGGCCTCATGCTTTTGGCTTCCAAAGCAGCCAGGTTAAGTTTCATGTGAACGTTTGTTAATTTGAATTGTAGCCAACTCTTAGAATCTCGTCTAGCCTAGCAACCAAGCGACACTGTATTAACAGTAAATGGTATGCCCTGGAATGTAAGATCACGAACTAATTAGGCTGTCATCTTCTCCTCTCTCCCAATTAAAGACACCTAATTCCTTGTTTACACCACATTCTCAAGAACATATTTGGCTCTAAAACCCGAAAGTGAATATTTCAATCAGATTCAGTTCACCCACTATTCCACTTCAAAAGAAAAGTTCTTTCCAATCAGATGAAAAACTTTGTCTTGGCAAAAGCATTAGACTGGTACACACCCAAAAATCATCCTTGGCCAAAATTTCAGCATTTCAAGAGAGCAAGGACTAGGTGGAAATTTCCAATCACTGCACAGATAATCAACAGAGCGAAAAGAAAACAGAACTCACCACACACTTCTGGAAATGACTCTGTAGAGATTTCAATGCTTTTAAATCTTCACTAGAAATATAAGATGGCCCATCTGCACTTAGAGCAGAAGCATTCTCACATACAAACGTAAAGCCACAAAATTAACCAACAAAAACAAAAATCATCTGAATATTAACCGCAAACGAACTAAAGATTCATTTATTTCAACAAATGCGTACCAAGATTGGAAACACCAGTAATATAAATGAGAATGGCTACAAGTCCAGAGACCAAAGCAATCACAAACAGCTGCAACAGCTTCATCTAACTCTACAATTTGCCCTCGAATTCGACCAAAATAGAACAAGAATCTGATATTCAGTCGAACACAGACTTTGCTTTTCTTTACTCGATGGATCTGAAAGAGAAATAAATATTTGCAAGGATCTACAACCCACTGTGTCCTGTGTGTTTCAGCGTGCTATGGCAATTGTGAAGAGCGAGCCAAGTTAGTTATTTTTCAGGGTCGCCCACGAATTTTATCATAATAGCAATCCCACCCCTCAACGTTTTAGGCTTCTCCGTGGAGTCCCTATGATTTTGTTTAGTTCCACTTTTAAATTATTTTAAATCTGATTACACAAACACCTCACATTTTTTTTATAATTACTCATCGTAATTTAATTTATCTGTAAAATTTTGTCCATAAATATGGAGTATATTTGTAATTATAACTATAATTTTAAGGAACGAGGAAGTACTTAATTTTCTATAAATAAATTAAAATATATTGAATTGCGTTTTTTCTAAAGACATAAACAAATTTTTGAAAAGATTTTAACTGTTTATATGGTAATAAGAAAACACAGTGTATATAGTTCTCTTTATTTCTTCATTGACTTATAATTTTTATTTCGTCACTCGTAATTTAATTGTAAAGTAAATTTAATTTTTAAAGAAAACAATCAGAGTTCAACTCACTTGCCTTCATACTAAAGATTTGAGAATGATTTATACTTACTAAAATCTCTAGTTAAGGTAAAAAGAAATGTAAGTTGCTGTTTTAATTAAGGGATACTAATACTGTCATTTCTTATATTTGGTGTTACTACATGTAATTTTTTATGATTTAAAAAATTGTACTTAGTATTTCTAATGTTTATTTCCGGTAAACAAATAAATTCACTTGTTAGTTGAAATTCATAAAATTTGCTAATTTGGGGAAAAAATGCCTCCTCACATGCATAATTTTTTTTGGGGTAAATGTAAGTTTCATTAAATAAAATGTACAAAAGTACAATACAACAGTGTTCAACGATTGGTTTCTCCCTCGACAGGCCAAGGGATACGTCATAATATATATAATGCATGTGAACTAATCGAGTAAGATAAGTTTTTGCTAATAATCATTTGTCTAACATCTTCATGACGGTGGCAATGATAGAGGGTGGCCTCCTAGTATCCTCACATGCATAATTTTGTAAGGACGAAGATGAACTTTTTACATATATTAGCGGGTAAAGATATATAAGAATAGTTTGGTCAAAAAAAAATATTCGACCTACATAAGTAAGTAAAAAGTCAATCATGTGTAAAATAGATTTTTATTCATATTTTTTTTGGCGAACATATAGATATATTTATTGACGAAATAAATATGAGGAATATTAGGCGTAATATTTCAAACAACAAAAAATTTACGGATAAAACGAACCTCAGAAGAAATGGTGTAATTATCCTTTAATCAATTACCAATATCTAAAATATGGTTGCAATTCAATTCATGCAATCAATCGGCCATGAAACCAGTGATTGGTTTTCTTGTATTTTCTGGGAAATTTCAGCATAAGAACAAGATTAGGGACTAAATTGCAATAAACACAAAAATGAAAAGTAAGCTGAAGAAAAATAAAAAACAGCTTTCACAAAAAAAAAAAAAAGCAAAAGAAAAAACAAAACCAATAAATAAACACTAGAAAGAAAACGTTTAATACCAAAAAATACGAAGAAGAATCAACTGAAGTGGGAGCACATCGGTTAATCAAGATCAGCCGTAAGAACGCCATTGTTCGAGCCTCCATCCATTCAATTTTCCCAGATTTTGGAAATCTGTGCCGTAATTTGATTGAATCATACAGTCAACCCGCAATTGGCGATAATGGCGACTCGGTACTGGGTGGCGTCTCTGCCCGTTAGCCAAGGCTCCTCCGCCTCCTCCTTATGGAGTCGTCTCCAGGAATCCATCTCCAAACAAGCCTTCGACACATCTCTCTACAGAGTAAATTCACACGCATGATTATACACTATGATTTTTGTTGTACAAGGCAGATCTATTTTGGCAGTTACTTTTTTCCTCCAATTGATTGCAGTAAATGTCTGTTTTTAAGATGATGAATGTTTTTCCTGAATGTTTCAGTTCAACATTCCGAATCTACGAGTGGGGACCCTAGATTCGCTATTGGCTCTCAGCGACGACCTGTTGAAGGCGAGTGTTTTTTTTTCTTTCAAAAATTTCAGTTCATTTTGTTTGAACTTTGTGCGGTTTGCGAAGGAAACTTTTGCTTGGTGACAGGCGAACAGCTTTATTGAAGGAGTATCCCACAAAATCCGGCGACAGATCGAGGAATTGGAGAGGGTCTCAGGTGTTGTCAGTAGCTCTCTTACTGTTGATGGGGTCCCTGTTGACTCTTATCTCACACGGTAATTAATTGTACCTTCTTGAATTTTCTTTTTCTACTGAATATTGCAATTTGGAAGCAAAATGATTTGATAAACGAATTATGAGTTTTGTAGGTTCATGTGGGATGAGGCCAAGTATCCAACTATGTCACCACTTCGGGAGATTGTGGATGGAATTCATGTACAAATTGCGAAGATTGAAGATGATCTCAAGGTATACACACTCCTTTGAATTAATATTTGCAGATATTGATTCTGTTTAAATGATACAAACCCTTCAATGATGAATCTTAAAATCATCTCTCTCTTTGTTGGAATAATACGCAATAGCTAGGAGCTTTGGAGGTATGGTATATGCTTACTAATTGGTATTGAGTATGAAATGAGGTCCAAACTACAAACCCTAATGATATTCTACAATAGGAACTTGGCAAAGATATATATGCAGATATCATATATGTTCTACCTTTGCACCCCTTAAATTCAGTTTGATTATATAAGTGGAAGCACCAATAACTGTAGCATGACTTGAATTCCCTTAACTTTCATTTATAATGTTTGATAACCAAGAATCAAATGCCTCACCACTCTAGTTTATGCTAGCTAATGTGAATACAACAAGGTTGGTTTTGTCTGGTAGATATTATGCTAACACTAGTTCATCCTTTTTTCTTTGCTTTCTCTGATTGAATGCGCACTATTCATACAATGCATTTTCTTAACCTGCACATTTGATCATTTCTGGTAACTGGAGACTTCTTAACACTACGAAGTTCAAAACTGACATTTTGATGAGATGATATAATTACTGAATTTATTTGGTAGATGTGTTAAGTTTGCCGAGTGTTGTTTTACTTTTGTCAATATCTGCTGGCATAAACTTTAATATTGTGGTAATATCAATTAAAAAGCTCTAGGTCATTTTGTGGTTTTAATAGTTGATGATTACACAATCTGAAGAGCCATAATTTAATAAAAGAGTTTTAATTGAAGTTGTCTTCGACAATGCTGAGAGAGTATTTTGGTGGAGTTCATGTTGTGAGAAGATTGTTTCATTAGAAAATGCTAAAACTTGGGTTGTAAAATCTTTCCCCATGCTTGTCAGGATTGAATTTCTTTTCGTGAAACAATTTATTCAGTCTTACAGAATAGAATCTGTGGATAGTCTCACAGTTAGTTGTTCTTCTTTGTGCTACTTTTTCCCATATAAGAAGAAACTATTTGATCACTGGGGCAAGACTTTTCAACTCGGATGATCAAACTCTTCCGAGCTAAAATCTCTTTGACCCTATTGTTTTATCAACTTGTCCTGGCATTGGAAAGATCTAAAGCAGCTGTAGATAAGCAATACTATTTGCGAGTAAAGATTCAAACTGATCATGTGGTATCTTTTCTGTTGTGAACTTATCTTATTTGGGTTGAATTTATAATTTTAGGAGTGTACAATAGCTGTTAATCCCTATTTGGTTGGGAATCTTGAGAATTTGTTCAAATAAACAGTTGAATAAGTCATAGTCTTTTGTTATAGACTTCATGACTGTACTTAAGAAAACAATTATACCAAACATTTCTGATTTTCTCATAGTTGGGATGTAGATATACAAGCTAGCACCATTGGATCTTGTTAGTTGCTTGCTGATGGAGGGCGTTATGGTGGATGTGTCTAATTATTGAGATATGGAAAAAAACAAGTTTTACTAGCTATGGAAATTAGAGCAGCTGGTCCTTTCTTGCTGACAGCAGAACAGACAAAAGTTGATTTCTTTTTCAAGGATCTTTGGTGCTTAGTGAATTCACTGATTACATGAACTATTACCTTCTATTCTGAGGATGCATCTACATTAACCATACTTTCCTTTTCCAAGGGTACAAAAACCCACTCAGGATAGTCATTAACTGATATGTATTGAATATAAGATGAAGAATTCTATGATTGCTCTCCTTAATTTGTTATATTATGGAAGGATATCTGAAAATATCTTAATTCTTTTCCTGCATCCAAAGGTTTCGTGGTTGCAGGAATAACTCTTTCAGTGTGGCATCAGTTTCTTCACTATGCTATAATATTTCTGCTTGTGCTTCTTGTAAAACCAATATCCTTCTAGACAAACATCTAGATGCAATAGATGGCTTGCATATCTGAGTCTCGTGTTGAAGTGTTTTCTGAGCATATTACGGCTGTGGATTTTCTTTCGCAGGTTCGTGTTGCTGAGTATAACAATGTGCGCAGCCAACTTAATGCCATAAACAGAAAGCAGGCTGGAAGGTATATGACTATTATGAACTTTACTAGATCTAGCCTTTTGCTTATGTAACTTCTACAAATAAAGAAATATATGCATTGTGGCTTTTCATTCCTGAAGTGCATTACACGTGTTTTAAATAATGCTGGTTGCGTTCATGAGACATATTGTAGATATTGATGCCGAAAAGCTGTAGTTTCACATATGTCCAATGTTTTGAAACTATTAGTTTGAATGATAATACTGTTAGTGTAGGTATTACATATTTACCTGTATGTTTTTACAATCTCAGTGTTAATGGTCTCCTCTTTTCTCGAATCAGAATGTAATCAAATTCACATAATTTCAAAGCACAAATTGCGGGATGAAACTTCAATGTCCATTTACTCTATGAGTGTCTTAATTATGAGCTTTGTCAGCTCTGAGATGTATGGTGAATCTACTTTCTTGGTACTGCATTGGAATAAGAAAGGCTTACCTGCCAAATATTGTGGAAGTGGAAGTATAAATTTTGAAGTCTCTAAGATTCAGTTCTCTAGAATGGACTTTGCATCCAGAGATGTTCATCTTGAAGCGCATTGTAATCAACAAAAAAAGAGACTGGGAATGCACTTTTAAGATCTTAAAGTCTATCTATGAATGTTTCTTAACACTCCTAAGATGAACATAGAAAAAACGCTCCTAAGATGAACATAGTTTTTGTCCAACATGAGATGTCTATTTGCTCAACAAATTCTAGATGCAGAGAAAAGAGTATGGGCCGAAGTTTACCCTGCATGCGACAGTGGTTTTTGTGTTGGCAGTGAGTGAAGTTATGGTATATTCTGCACTTCTCTCTCTGTCTCTCTCTCATATGCATGACATCATGCATACACACACCCACTGGGCATGAACTGCTTCATTTTCTTGGTGCTTTGAAATAGGCTTCTTTGTAAAGCATCCTTACAGCATTGCTTTATGTAATTTTAGAAGAGTTCTTGTAACTTACTGCTTGAACTTCTAGCTGATTCAAGTGATTTCTCATTGCAGTTTAGCTGTTCGTGACCTTTCTAATTTGGTAAAGCAAGAGGACATTATTAATTCAGAACACTTAACAACCCTTCTCGCAATTGTTCCAAAGTATTCTCAGAAGGATTGGTTATCAAGCTACGAAACACTGACAACATATGTGGTAAGTATTCTAGTTACTAGCCATGAGGCAGCATGTTTCTTTATTCAGACTTGTGTGGTAGGCACATACTCATTGAGTTGATTTATATGTCAAGGACAAAAGAAGCATCTCGTCCCCATGAAAATTGGCATAGTGCTTGCTTGGCAATCAACTTAATACTGATTATGTTAAATATGTTCAAGTTTTGCATTAGTAAATTCTGCCTTTTGATTGAACTAATTGTTTTAGGTCCCCAGATCCTCCAAGAAGCTACATGAGGACAATGAGTATGCACTTTATACTGTCACATTATTCATTCGAGATGCTGACAATTTTAGAACCAAGGCACGCGAAAGAAATTTCCAAGTAAGCTAAGGATCGACCCCTTTGTTACTCAGTTTGTTTCATTTCCTCTATGTGGTTTTCAAGAATATGTTGCTGCACTAATACAAATTTATTTTGCTCTTGTATGTTTTCTGAATCTCCCAAACCAGGCCTTTCTCTAATAATATGTTAAATTGTTGTGTGATATATAGATTCGTGATTTTGAGTATAATCCAGAAACACAAGAGAGCAGGAAGCAGGAGCTTGAAAAGCTAAATCAGGACCAGGAGACATTGAGAAGCTCTCTTTTGCAATGGTGTTATACCAGTTACGGAGAGGTCTCTATTCCTTTCTATGAGTTTCTGGAGTTTACTTTTCTGATAAGTATTTCTATGGTGCTGTGTTGATAAGCTTCTCAAAAAGTTATGGGAGTTTAAAGTATACTTGCATGTAATTACAACAAAAGGAAGATTGTCACTCTGTGCAAGGAGATACTAAGATGTTCTAATGCATTACTTTGGTATACTTGTTTTTGTGCTAAAAGTGTATTGGACATAGTTAGAGACCATCTGATCTTAATGCTGAAACTTGGAGAAGTCAAAACCTCCCTGTTTTATGGCATTAGTCCTTACTAAGGTAGATGATCTGCTTTTGGCTTCTATATCTACCCTAGAGCTGTGCAGTGAACTTGAAAGGCAGATTCTGCTGGCATGGGGTGATTGTTTTCTGGATTTGTTGTTTTCATGCATGCTTAGATTGGTTTTTTGGAATGTTTCTTTGTTCATTTTTATTGGAAGCAAAGAGCTTCATAGGATTCATCTACTGTGCATAACTGGGAGTAAAATCATAACTCTCATATAAATGCAACACTAGAAAGTTCCATCATAATGAATAGCTTATTAACTGAACATTCACAAGCAAAGTATTGATGTGCAAGAGAAACACATTGACATTTCAAAAACAGTCTTCTCTCACATCCAGGATCCAAATCAGATGCATGAAAGATAAGACTGAGTTGATGCCACCTGTTTTCGTTCTACTGGAGCATAAAAACAAAATATATGATATCATAATGCCCTACTTTGAAGGGCTTTAGACACTGACTGCCGAGTGCTGAAGTAATAGAGTATATAGTTAGCGGCTATTATTAGAGTACAAGGATCAAATATGGCCACAATAAAAGCTCCATCTCATTATTAGATCTTAACTAAGACATCATGCATATATATGTTATATATCATTATGTAACTTCACTTATTTGCCTACTATTTTTTCATTAGGTTGTGATTGACTGCAGATACAGGAGGTTGATTTCATAACTGTTGTAGAAGTTATAGATTAGTAAAAGAATTTCAGAGATCACTGCCTTTCTTTGCCTACAGCTAATCTGGGCACCAGTTGTACTTTCATAAATGATGGCTTAACAATGTGCAGAAGACAAGTTTATTAGTTTTCCTATGGAACTGACAATCTCTTCAGTAGCTTTTTGTATGATTTCTCTTTGATTCGTTCCTACCTCATTCTCGAAGGAAGGATACCTGTACAAAGCATCTATATTTGACTTCCTTTTTCCAACTAAATTCAAAAGGATGTTACTTGTATTTTCCTCTGAGCCGCCATGTTTTCCTCCATGAGCATGTTTTCCTGGCGTGTAGGTTTTGGGATTCATGCTTTAATGCCTTTATTGTCTTGCAGGTTTTTAGCTCCTGGATGCACTTTTGTGCTGTCCGTGTCTTTAGTGAAAGCATTCTGCGATATGGTCTGCCACCATCATTTCTGGTAATTAAACTGCCTATCCATTTAACTTTATGCTGATTGCCCTGTCTTTTTTTCTTTATTGGATGCACATAACAACCGAGTTCCTAGCTGAGACATCTTATACGCCTCTCCTATTTCAGTCTGTTGTATTATCACCTCCTACTAAAAGTGAGAAGAAAGTTCGCAACATTCTTGAGGGACTGTGCAGCAGTTCAAACAGGTACTACCTTGCGTGAATTTCATTCAATCTTTCATCAAGTTTTTGTAGCCTTTTTTTGACAAACACTTTCTAGCCTGTGACCTTGTGGAACTATGACTCCAACTAGACTAGCAGAATCATGTGATTTGTTACAGAGAATGTTTGTGGCAATGGGGGGGCATGAAGTGTCAACCTGTCACTTCATTACTTGTTGGTATCTTCATTCAAAATTAAAATAAGTGCTAGATTCAATGCACTGCGCCTTTGTTTTCACAGACAACTCTAAAATGAAAGAAGAAATGTAAGTCTGCATGTGTTATAAATTTATAGCAGTTACTGTCAAATGGTTTTGGGTGGTTCAGCATAGCTCCAAAGCAGTTATAGTGTTTTCTGGTTAGCTGAGTCAAATAGTTCCTTCTGAAGGGCCACATGTTTCATGGTCCCAGGACCTTTTCAGCTTCGTTTTTATTGAAATATTTTGCTGGGGCAAGCTTTTGTTGGTGTATCATTTGTCTTCTATGTGTTACTGCAGCACATACTGGAAAACTGAGGACGAAGGAGGAATGGGCGGATTTGCAGGAGATACAGATGCACATCCTTACGTCTCCTTCACCATTAATCTTATTTAAGTTCTAGGCATTGAAGTGTCCCTGTCCATTTGCAAATCCCTTGTGTTGTTTCCATGGCCTTAAAAAATAACGACATTCTGCCCTTGTATAATAGAGTAAATTATCCTATTCTTTTCTTCCTTAAGAAGTATATGTTCCTGTAAAACATTACCCCCGAATTTTTCCTCATTGCTTACCCGACTTATTATTTTGTTTGAGAATCCCCAAACTGTATAAGATGGCATTTTGCTTCCATACTTTTGTTGTGAAGTTGTGTTGACCTCCGGGATTGAATGTATTATCTGTGAGAAATAATGAAGTGAAATAAGCCGTTTTCCCCTGACACTGTTACGTTTGTCGTTATTGAAATGGTATATTTGTTGAGTCCCAACGAGACATCGGTCGGCTATGTGGGTTTGTACTCACATTATCGTGTTTTTTGCTTCACTCATGTTATCATGTGTTGATTTAACTGCTCATGTGGGTACAAACCAACAAAGGCTGCATCAACTTTTCCTTGCAAGAGAAGGAAAATGGGCTGTGTGGCAAGTTGGCAAATTGGACAGAGAGGACAAAAATGTGTAATGAGAACTACAGAATGGAACTCAAATTGCAAATTCTGCTGCAAAAAGTGCTTTGATATTTCCTCCGATTGCAACATAATGCACATGTTTAGAAAGGGATAATTACATTCTCTCTCTCCTCTTTAGGTTTGGTGTAGTTATAAATAAATTATTTGTGGTCTAGAAAATTATATTTAGCATCTCTGAGATTTGCTTTTGTCTAACAAATAAGTTTTTTCAATAGTTAAAATTTATTATATTTGCTGACATTAACAAAAGAATCGAAAAAAAAGTTTATATTTATTCACGATTGACTTATTGCAGGTCAAAAGAATTTTTTATACGTGTGAGAAGGTATATCTTCACTATTATAGGTTCGAGTTTTATCGAATTTGTGGGAAATAGTCTCATTTTATGTAATTATTTATCTCGTCTTATGTGAATTATTTTTTATTGTTTTTATTTATTGAATCGATATAATTTATTTAAAGATTTTAATCATATTGACATATTAATTGAATCGATATATAATTCAAGTTAAAGAAAATATGTTTCTTTGATTTATATAGTATTACTATATATGCACACTAAGATCCACATTGATAAATTGACTGATTAATACTCTTACTATGTCTATTAAAAATCAATGAGATTTTAGCTTAGTGATAAAAAAAAAATTGCTGTATTTCAATACCTTCATGATTAGGGTGGATTTTGAATTTTAATTCGAGCCCCACCAATATTTAGATAGTATTTCGACATTCTTCCTTCGAAGAACAAACTGTTGAAACCTGGAACCCCCCACCCTAAAATCATCAATTTCTGAGATTTATCGGTAAGATCGCAAACTCCAACTTCAATTTTTCCCACTTTTCTTTTTTTTTTTTTTCCAAATATTTTTAATTTTTTATGATAGTTAAATCTATAATTTTCTTTAAGACTTATTTCCAGTACAAAAATGAAAGCCACAGCCCATACCCTTTAAGCAGTGGGGGTTGTGAAATGTGGGGTTTGAACATTTGGCGGGATGTTAATGGGTTTGTCTGCATGTGTGGTCTGTTTTTCTCCCCTTTAAGGCTTCTCCTGTGAAGGTATTTAATGGCAGTGGTCCTTTAGCCTTCAGACCGCTCCACTTCTCCACGTTTTCAACAGTGATGAGAAGAAGTGATTCCTAACCACATAAGATTTGGTGTTATTTATGTAATTTGTACCCATATAAATCGTGTTTTATTGAATTAATATATAAGAATGATATCACGTGTGATCTAATAATTATTAATACTGAACTACCAAAATACTACTTTTCAAGATCTTGATTTACTTAATTAATTGTTACGTGTGAATTTTTATTTGATATATTTTTTTGTTGATTTTAGCAAATTTCGTGAATTTTATTATCAAGTGGATCTATTTATTGGATGTGAACCAATATCAGGAATATTAGGTGTAATTTTCAAATTATAAAGAATTTATATATACGTAATTGCACCAAATTTCAGAAGACAACGGTATAATTATCCTTAATTTATAAGATCTTGATGCATTGAAATTAATACTGAATTAGTTTTTTTAGATGTAGATGTATATATTGGGGAATCTAATTGATATCATTTATATAGAAAAAAAAAATACAAACAATGAAGTGTTGATGACACACTCAATAGTTGAGTACAGTTTAAAGCTTAATTATACTTATTTAATTGAATGGAAAAATTAAATAATTGATCAAAACTAATAAAACAAAGAGTTAAATACACTTTGTACCCCTAAATTATGTATAAAGTACATTTATACTCTAAAACTATAAAATATAACAAAATGACCCTTATGATATACACTAATTTTTTTATGATGAAATTGCCCTTATCATTTACATCCCTAAAAGTATCTCTATTACAATCATTCTCCTAAATATAATATGTATTATTATAAAAAAATTTATTTAAAATAAATACTACCCAAAATTTATAATTTTTATACTAAGTATAAAATTATTAGAATTTTTGCCTGTGTTGTTATATATATTGAATTTTTTTAAAAAATAAATTATTAATACAAATTTAAATATTACATTTAACATATATATATTGTAAAACATGCAAATCTATAATATAATTAATATATAATATTCTATATTTTTTTAAGTAATGATATGATATATTTTTATTATGTGGACATATAATTGAATAAAAATTTATAAATTATATAACATAGTTTTTTATAATATTATATACATTATGTATTGACACATATTTACATGTATTTTTTAACATAATTTATTTACTTTATAAAATATATTTGCATATCTTGAGCTTATAAATATTTTTGTGTTCCATAATTTTTAAAAAATTATAAATTATAAATATTATCTTTAAAATAAAATGTGAGTAAAATTTTAAATCACTAAAAATAGTTTGGGGGAGATATTTTAATAAAACATATTTTAGGTAGTAGAGTAGAAAAGTTAGGGCTAAGTGAAAAGAGCATTTCTGTTTTTCAATGCCAAATTATTTTGTAATGGATGTTTTTGTTATCTTTCATACTTTAGGGGTGAACGAGACCAAATTAAATTTAATGAAAAAGATGGTTATTTGTAAAAGAAAAATTAAATTTAAGGGCATTTTAGAAAAATTATAATTTGCAAACCTATAATAATTATGGTAGGAATCTCCCTAGATAAATAATTTATATGCATGAGAGTGATAGATATGAATCTACATAAAAGTTAGATTGAGATTGTCCAACAGACTAAACCAAGCAAACTTCATTAAATTTTTGTCATGTCCAAATCAATCTTTCTCTGCCTAACTAATCAAATAATAGACTCAAATCAAGTACAATTGTGGCACTTTTGATCCACTTTAATTTTAATTTTATAATTGAGGATAATAAGTTTAAAAAATAGCACATCCGATTCAATTTCTATGCAGAAATGCCAATTTCACGGCAAAATTAAGACACATGCTTGTCATGTGCATGACACCACCTTTTCCCGATAAAATTTAAAAAATTATTGTCCTTAATTGTAAAATTGAAATCAAAGTGGACCAAAAATACTATTTTTGTAAAATTATAAGACGAATAATATATTTTTCTTCTGGTATTAATTAATTCATCCCACCCACCCACTCACATCAAGTACTTATATGTTGTTGAAGTCCTCATTAATTTTGTTATACAGCATAACAAGGGAGCGATATGTTATTGAAGAAGACGAAGAAGCAAGTGGGGAAATTAGGACAAGCCATATGCCTTTCCATGCATCACATTAGGGCACAACCTTCTCAAATCAACATCACAATTCTCTTTCTCCTTCCTCTATGATATGGGACACAAATTAAGGAGACAAACCAATTCAACATGTATAGCCATGCCAAATGCCCTACCCCGGCATCCATGGGGCCCACCGCCCCATCGGCCTAGCTCTCTGCAACTCTAGGCTATGTCCTAGATTGAACCCTAATGATCAATTTTGCCCCATCTGTATATATTATACGAGAAATATTAGTTTATGTCGGTTGGATCTGTCTACACCTGAACCAAACGCATGCCGAGAGTATTGATAAATTACATGACGCGTATATTACACTTGTTGTGTAATAGGTCCAGTATAAAACTTTCTTTATAATAACAATGGTTTTTGTGTGTTTTTTCTTTTTTTTTCCCTTCAAATAATTCGTATGTTAAAGTATAATATCTGACTATATGGATAAACATAATTAAAACAAAATTATTATTATTATTTTTAAATAAGAGTAGTAGGAAGGTGTGAGTAAATTGATGTTTCCTCTTGTTGCAAAGCTTGTCTGAAAACACATGACACAGACACACACACACACACACACAGACATAACAAAATTGCTTCAGTTGTTTTAAATACATAATCCAGTACTAAGTGTGTGTGTGTGTGTGTGTGTGTGTGTGTGTGAATTGAGTGGGCAAATTAAAGAAAATCTGGTTTGAGGGGTCTGATCGAAGTTTGGTATTTGTCTTGTAGTATTTGTTATATATGCGTGATGTGTGTATATATATATATATACATACGTACACATAAAATACACACAGACATATGAGTGTGTGTGTGACTGTGTTGTGAAAATGACAAGGTGGAGAAGATGGAGTAAAGTAATTAATACAGGAAAAAGACAAGAGAATGGAGAATACGAATTTCTTCCACACACAATTAATAATATAGATCTTTCATGAAAGGAAGGATGTGGATCCATGATCACAGATCCCATCATCTCTCTGTTGTAAAACTACGTACCAATGGAATTAATAAGCATTTCGTTTTTTTTTTTTTTTATGTATATTCTCTTTTTAAAAATATAAATCACATTTTCTTTCTAAAAAAAACTTTCGAAATAATATTTGTACCTCCTTCAAAAATTCTTTGTTTACAACTGCACTCGTTTTGTGCAGGTTTCGATGGAAACTACTGTCATAAGCAAAAATTACAAAATTATGAATTTAGTAATTGAACATATCACATTTGGTTCTTTCCTGGGCAAATTTAGTCCTGTATTGATAATTTTGATTCTAATAACTTATAGTTATATGATTAAAAATGAAATTCATTACAGTGTAAAGGGAACTAAAATTATTAATACAGACTAAATTTATCAAAACAAAATCAAATGAGAGATGTTTAGAACTAAATTCATTGAAAAAGGACTAAAATAGATAAATTAAATAAGATGCAGGATCAAAAATACCAACAATACGGACCAAAATTATAATTTTGGCTAAACAGAATGTACCCCCATTGAACTAGAATAGTCTAATAACCCCAACCTCTACCAAGTGGCATCATGTGTGTGGTTCATAGACTGCAAAATGGAAGTCCCATCATGACATCAAAAGGAGGACACACATGCCTGAACCTAAGCACTCCTCAACTAATAAACACATTGGCTTATCTTCTGACATAAGTGAAAAATTGGTAGACCCCTTAATTCCTCGCAATAATTATTATGTGATTTCCAATGACTTCCATCACTATATATATTTATATGCCAGACGAAAAAATTAGTTGGCATTTTTGTTCATCAACTTTCTAGGTTAATATTTTGGTTTGTATTTTTTAATTATGTAATTTTGTTCATTGGAATCTACCTCCACCAGCGAGAAGGGTGTATTTCTGCAAAAAAATAATTGAAATTACAAAAATTAAACTGATGCAAAGTCAAAATGCTACCTTAAAAAGTTAAATGACAAAAAGTGCTGACAGAAATAGAACAATAGGAACAAAAGGGCCAATTTTAAAATTTCATATGAGAGGTACATGCATTTTCCCCGACAAGGGTGAACTCTTGACGGAAAAGGACTAAAATTACTAAAATTAAAAAGATGTAGGACCAAAATGCTACTTTATAAAATTAAATGATGAAAACACAAAGGAATGTTGGAAGACCATTTTTTCCTCTTTTTTCTCAGCCTCACATGACTTTTCCCGCTAAAATTGTGGGGTTGACGACCGTTAAGGTGCACATGGGCTCTGCTGTTAAGTTGGTACAAAAAATGTTCATTTTTTGGTTTTAATGGTACCAAAATCCGAACTTGCAAAATATGTGGTACCAAAAATAAAACTGATCTTTTTTAATGGTACCCCCGAATATTAAAGTATAGCAAAAACTGTACTTGCTATGTAAAAATCATTATTTATAAATTTATCCCAACTGTACGATTTTCTATAAATCATAGACATCATAATGATTCAATAATCACGATAAATCCATACAAGTTATGATTAGAATGCACTAAAGCCGGGCCATAATAATTAGAAAAATAGATCCAGAAATTATCTGAAAATCTTAAATAATTTATAAAAATGTCGAACTTCATAAGATATAACCCACATTATATATTATAATATATATATATATATATATATAGCTCTAGAAACTTGGCGTGGCACAAATTAAGTGCAGCGATGAAAAGTGAAGAGTATAGGACTGCACATATATACATAGGCATGTCACATCCAAATTATGATGCATATATATAATACATTATCATCACCAATTATAGTAATTACAAAAAAGTGGAGAAATTAATGATGTCTCTAGAAGCAAGCATGTCATGACTATTAATAGTATACAGGTCCAGACTTGTTATATATCTAACATATAATAATGTTCAGTCCGTGTCTAATACTTATCCTGCCCCCTAGAGGGTATATATAGAGAGAGAGAGTATTATAAATTAACATAAAATTAAAAATTAAATTATATCAATACTTTTTAAAATTAAATTTAAATATAAATATTTTATACTTTTTTATAAATTTACGGGTACACTCCATTAATGGAGGGGTGTTAGGATAAAAATTTGCCGTTAAATTTTATAAAGTAGGGGTGTAATTGTAATTTTATAAAAATTAGATAATATTTGTGTACTTAAACCTACCATCGTGAATTCTAAATTAAATTATTTGATACTCTATAGAGTTGAAATTAATTAGACTCATTTGTGTGTAATCCATTGAATATTACTGATTTAGTATTTAAAGTAAAATTGCAGGATATTTGTGTGGTTTGAGAGTGGGTATGCATGATTTCACATCAATGTGTATGAATATATGAAGAAAACATAGAGAAATTAATATTAAAATGTGGTGCTATGGGAGTTGCACTTTTGGTTGGGGCAAGTGGTGGAAAAATACATATCATCAATTAATTGTTCCAATAATACATATCATGAATTAAATAAATTGAATTTGTGGGATTGATTTGTCTGTTCTTTCTCTTTTGGCAAAGTTAAAAAATTGTTAGGAGCAGCATAGCCCACTCAAATCCAATTCAAGAATAGCTGCTAACTCAAATCAAGGATAAATATTCTATTCAATTTATTTATTTATGTATGTTTTGATCAATTAAATATTAATCATTTTATTCAAAAGCTCTTGGAATTAGGAGATAATAATTATTTAAAAATTGACTGATATTAATGAGTTAGATTGGGGTTTGGGTAGGTCTGGGTATGCATTTTCTTTGTCACCTTGTTCCCTAGGGGACATATATATTTAATTTAATTGTGAATTATAGTAGTTAGGAATTAAAATAGTTATATATATATCTCACATGTCATGTCTCCATGAGTATTGCCAAAATATTGGAGCAGTTTTTCCAATTTTGGCTTGCTCAACAGATTATTTAATTAACTTTTATTATTGGGTGTAAACGAGCCAAGTTTGAGTTGGACTCGACAAAAAATTCAGGGTCGATCTTGAGTTTTTTTTATTTTTTTATAACTAAAATAATTATTATTTTAATATTTATTTATTATGTTAGATTGACAAGCTCAAATTATTTTTAATAAAAATATGTTCTTAATTTTCTTAACTATGAGATACTTTAAAAAATCAATAATTAATTATGCTTGCTTTTAGATAGATATTGAAATACCATACTTTTGTGATGATATAAAATTAAAATATGAGATATTGCTTGAATATAATTCTAATATATCGTAAATATTTTATTTATAAACTTGATATGCAATTATATGTGTGGTTAAATATATAAAAATACTTAAAAATAAAAAATATTAAAAAACTAGAAAAAGGCTCCCGAACTTTTGAACAGAAATACATTGGATCGAGCTCGAAGATTAATCGAGCTAATTTGCCGAGCTCGACTCATCTGCCACCCATATTCAATTGTCCAAAATCTAATTTAATTGGATTAGCTTAATGTGCATATACATACATACATATATATATGTGAACTTTTTCTTTTAATTGTATTAAAATATCGATTAATAAATAATGTAATTCATTCTGAAACTTGTTCTTTTTTGGCAGTACATCACAGAAGAAATTATTTAATTGTGATTAAAAAATGAGCTATGTACAATAATTGTTGCAATTTGAGATGAAAGTTTCGATCGATTTAAACTAAACAGTCCCATTCAGCAAAAATCATCCCAATGTTCATAGTAAGAGAGTGACAAAAGTTTAGGATAATAAGTTTATCATAATATTCATCAATAAATTTTGTGAGAGTTCGACCAGAGAAAATGTTGTTGCAAAAATCATCACAAAGGTTGTTGCAAATTTGCGGCAACAATATATCTTTCGTTTTTATTTAAAAATCGGATAGTTTTGAATAAATTGGGGTGAATATTATCGAGAAAATTAGCTTCTCTTCTTTTCATCTGAGAGTGTTATTCGAGTATGTTGTTCCAACTTTCTACAATCAGTGCACGTATTAATTAATTAACATTTGCTATTATTTTTAATTATAATCAGAATATCTTTCATGATTTTGGTTAGCTTCTGAATAATTGATAGTAAAAGAGTTGATTTATATTTATTGATTTCTATAATATTTGATGTTGTAAAAGTTAATTTTGAAATAATTGATTTCGTAAAATTGTGGTCTGCCAAAACTCCAAATTTCAACTTTTATAGGATTTAAATAGGCAATATAGAATATCTTCCCTCCATCCAAAATAATTGAATTATTATAAAAATGTAATAAATAAAATAGAAATACTAAATACATATATATATATATATTACATCCAAATAAAAACGACCCAAACATGAGGACAAATACTAAAAAGATTCCCCAATGCATAAAAAGATCTATAGATACCCCACAGGAAAAACTAGGTACGTATGACCCGTCATGTAAGCTGCAAAACATCCATCACATCAAAACTAAAAATTAAATTAGATTAGGTTTATATTTTTTAAAATTAGATTTAATTATACAAATACTTTTTTATTTTTTATAAGATTATATGTAGATATAATACACAGATATTTCAAAAGCTTATTCGATGCAGTGTCGAACACACCTCGAACACGTACTAAATGTAGCATTCACGTGTTCAAAAATATAAAATAAAAAAGAAATAAGAAGAACATGGTGTCCAACAAGGATTCAAGGGGTGTGTGACATGTTTTGGGATTTTTTTTTTATTTTAAAAAGTTTTGGATTTTTTTTTTTTTTTTGAAGAAAAAAGGAAGAGTTTTGGACTTAATAAAAAAGAAAAAGAATTCATTTACTCCAGAAGACTAAAAGTCTTGGGATGAAATTATTAAAAAGTCTGAAAGATGGTCATAATGATTTAACTAATTTAAATTATAATTAGAAATCTTTCATTTAAATTGATTATGTATATCTTTGAACTCCACATTTGGTTAAGAATTTAGATGTAAGATATGTTTATTTTATGTTTTGTCATGAAAATTTTCGTATTGCATATTTTAATTTTATGAAAAATTGAGAAAGAAAAAAATATCTTACATAGTCGTGTCAGTGTCATGTCGTGTCCTATTTTTTTTAAAATTTTATGTGACACCATGTCCGTATCGTATCGTGTCCATGTCCATGTATCATCAACAGATAATGTATTGTATCTCAGAAAGGGTGTCTGTGTAAAATTTCGCAACTGAATACTTACAATTACAACCTTAAGACCGGGGTACTGTATTTGTATTTTACAAATAGCATATAATATTTTTATAATTAAACTTAACTTTAAAATGTGTCAATGTAATTTACCCTAAAAACAATAAGCAAGTGAGCTAGCAGGAAAAAATTCAATTGCAGACAAACTTAAAGTTGTCATATATTCATATCGTATCGTGTATGTGTCCATGTATCACAGACAGATAGGTATTGTATGTCAAGGAGGGAGTTTGCAAAAAATTTCATAACTGAGTATGCAACAACATACTTGTAATTACAATTACAACTTTAAAGTCGGGATACAGTATTTGTAATTTTGCAAATAACATATAATATTTATGTAATTAAATTTAGCCTCAAAAAGTATCAACGTAATTTACCAAAAATAAAAATAAAATTAAAGCAAGTAAGCAAGCAAGAAAAAATTCAATTGCAGAATTAACTGAAATAACGTATTATTGCCAAAAAAAAAATTAAAAATGATAACAATAAGACTGAAAATTCACTAATAAAAAAAATCATACAATATTAAATGGTAATAATATATATATTAGACATTTTTCGACTACCTACTGCCTAAGTCTTAAATCACTACAAGCATTTTTTTTTTCGGGTGGGGGTGGAGGAATTTGTTCTGCGACATTTGTGAGTCAAACGTGAGAGGAACAAAGGATCAAATAAAGATCTGTTTGGTCTGTAGATCTGAAGTCGCATTTCCATCACGCGATATCCACCTGAAATTTGATTCATATATGAGAGCCCTTTATTCACCATATTCACTGGGCATTATTAGTGTTCATCACATCAAATTCGGAGTTGGAATCTCGAGCAGCCTGCACTAGGAATTTATGCCCATCGCTTCCTGCAATTCCTTACACTCTGGAAATGTTGATATGGAAACAAACGTTACATCGTTGTAAGAGGATTCATTATGAATTTTATGGTAAATTACGTGCCATAATTATTAGTTACAAGAATTGGGTACACGGAATTTTACATATAGGGATAATTAGACGTAGATCTTTTTTAAAAATATAAAATCACACTTTTTATTAAAAAAAAGTATTGAAATTATATTTATACCCCTCCAAAAATTATCTGGTTACACCTGACCATCTCCTGTTAGGATTTGAACAGCAAATACTGACTTACAAAAAAAAATTACATAAAATTTTAATTTTGCCCCTTATTTAACATTCTCATGCATAATCTTATACTTATAAAGAGATAAATATAATATCTGTATATGGCGTAAAGTTAATATTATTACATTTCTTATCCTATAAGTATAAAATTATTATATGAAAAAATTAAATAATGGAAAAACATGAAAAAAAATTGTAATATTTTGCTAATGTAAGTATTTTTTACCAAATCATAATAAATGAGAATCAAATGTAAATAACGAACTTTCAAAGGGAATGTAAATATAATTTTAAATTTTTTTAAAAAAATATAATTTTATATTTTTAAAAAAATCTAAATATAATTAACGGTCGTCGACATGAAAAGACGAGATAGGGTGACAGGTGGGGACAGTCGCCCACCACTTGTCCTAAACATGTATAAACACATTAGGGTTGTACTTAACTCCAGCTGGAATTGACCCATTTCGAATAATCCACATAATTCATGATGTCAACTGGAATATTCATTTTAAAAACAAACAGTTATAGAAAATAGTTATTAACCAAAATCATACAATTACTATTGGTTGTAGTATCTGCGAGGGTGGCTAAAATATTTAGTTATAGTAAATATTTTTACCATAACTCTTAGCCATGTCAAATACCTTTTTTTTGGTAAAAAATTTATATTTTTGCATCGATTTTATTTAACTATGGTCAATAAAAATTATCTACCATAATTTTGGCCCATAACTATTAAAATTGTAGCCATAACAATCAAATACTTTAATTTTATTTGCAAATATTTCCAATTTTACTGCAACTAAACTTATAATTTTCGCTCCAACTTCAATTTTTCGCCCATAAAAATTTCAGCAGACATCACATGAAAATAAAAGATCATTAATTTTTATTTTTTTAAATGATTAATTAATTAATTATAAGAGAGTAATGTAGAATATATAATATTTATTAATTGAGAGAGTGAAAGAGTGGTAACCAGGTGATGGATGTTTGTAGGGCAGAAGCTGCAACAACGAATCTATATTAATGGAAGGAAAACAAGCTGTTGCTGAATGCTGACTGGTTCATAATTTTTTGTCTATGCTCCTCCACTTCCCACAACCTCTCATCTCTACTTCCCTGCAAATGATTTTTTTTTTTTTTATATATATTTGTCCTTGTTAGGCAGATAATAAATATGATATATACACTTCAAATTATCCTTTATTATTTATAATTATCCCAAAATAGAGTAAATTTCATCAACACCCTTAGATTATAAATTAAATTACACAAACACCTCCATATATCATTTGCAATATTACGTGCAAATATACGCCTGGCGGGAGTGGGGGTGTTGATGTAATTAGGTATACTTGTAAAACTTTGTTCCTGAGTAAGGGGTGTACGTACGTGTAATTATAATGATAATAGTAGGGAATTTGTTTATAATTTTGTAAAAGATAATAAGTGTTTATATAATTAAACCTGATTTTAGGGATATTGATGTAATTTACCCTTACCTGGGGAATTTGGGCTTCTTGGAAGAGGATAGAATTAGAAGCAGAATTTTGCAGGGGTGGATAGTTGTTGATGATTCCTGTTGTGGGGTTGCATTCTTGCATGCTTGGCAATGGTGATGCCAAGTTACCCAACTCCTGCATGCAAATTTAATATTTTTAATAAAAATAGAAATTCAAACACATTAAAATAAATAAATAAATTCGATGCTTAATATTATAATTATTAATTCCTAGTTTTATGAATATATAATATACCTGATCAGATCGGACCATAATCGACTGTAAGTCCACGCCAAAGTCGTAAAAAATGGGATTCAAAGAAGCGAGCTTCATAGAGAGAAACTGCAATATATTGAGAGAAATTTAATTTTAAAAAAAGAAAGGTATATTAATTAGGAAAAAGAATTAAATAATTACCTCAACTTGATTTTGGAGGGATTGAACATAGTTGATAATTTCATCCAACATCAGGGCCTTTCCAGTAACCTGTTTGTCGTTCAAGCCCCACATGAAGCTGTCAGCAAATTAGATTATTTTTTTCGAAAACAAAAACATACTATAAACAAACAACATTAACAAAAACAAGTCAAATGATTTTAAGACAAAATTGACCTTGTCACAACCAGGAACAAGGGCTTGTAGCAGCTTCAGTCTCTCACTTATCCTCTCCCGCCTCACCTGAAAATTAAATTTTTTCCAAAAATTAAATAATTTAGTACTCATCAATTTCTAAAAATGAAGTAAATTGTATTTGAATGAATGATTGGTAGGCGTAACAAAGACAAGGACAACGACAATGAGGGTGATGAGAAGGTAGGTACCCTCTCAGCAAGGCTGTGGCTATCTGTTGCCTGACCCCTCCTGGCCCTGACATGGATGTAGCCTGTTGGAGCTTCTCCTCTCCCTCCTCCTTTCTTTTCACCTTTGGATTTGCTCTTTTCTTCATCATCATCATCATCTTTCACTTTCTTCTGCTTCTTTTCTTTCACTTGTCTTTTATCCTGTCACATATATCAAACACTTGAGAGGAATTGTTGCCCTTTTTCTAAAAATTTAAGGGTTGCATGCCCTTTTTCTTTTTTGTCTCATAGTATTATTTTCACAAGGACTATATATAGGCCTAGAAAAAAATATAGGTATGTGTAGTGTTGAAACCTTAGATTGGGCAGAATTTGGAGAGGAGGGGTGCTTGCATTTCCTCTTCTTGGGCAAGGTGTGAGAGAGTTGGTGAGGAGTAGTGTTGTCATCATGAGTAAGGATTGAAGAGGAATCCACACTGTTCTTGTTTGTGATGGCAGAAGCCTCATTGGTGTGTAGGAACTGAGGGGCTGGAATGTTGGTTGGGTCCTCAAGGAGTTGAGGCATCTTAGTGATGTTGGGGGAGGGGGTGGGGAGGAAGAGTGATGAGTCTAGAAGGAAAGGCTGAAATGATGATGATGAAAAGGCTGCCATGTTTGGAGTTTGATGTCTTTGGGGATTTGGGGGAAGAGTTGATGATGATGATCAGAAGAAGAATTGTGATTGTGGGTCTGGTACAATGAGTGGAGGTGAGGTTTATATAAGCAGTGGGAGTGAGAAGAGGACATCTAAAACTTTTGCTAATGTCTATTTCTATCCTCTTTTAACTACTCTTTCATGCAGTTTAAGTTACTCCACAGTATTTGACTGCCCTATCATCTCTCACTCTCTCTCTCTCTCTCTCTCTCACACACACACACACACACTAATATCAATTTCAAATAAGGTCCAATAATTTTGTATTTTAGGTCCTTCAACTCAATTTTAGATCCATTTTTCATCCTTGAGTATATGCTTTCACAAAGGGCGATGGGAATACACTAGAAGAAAATATTATTATTTGCTGTAATAAAATCATGGTAAACAACTATTTTTAATTACGATTAAGTAAAAAACATGCAAAAGGTTAATTTTTTCATCATAAAAAAATTAGTTTGCCGTCGCTAAGAGCCATGATAAACATTTACTTAGTTTTTAGTCACTTTAACAAAAACCACAGTCAACATCGTTGCATGGTCGTAGTCTCTAACTATTTATTATTAACAATGACAATCAACTATGATTAAATGTTATATTCTTGTAGTGATACAATTATATATGCACAGCTTTCTCTCTCATACACACTGACATGAAATTTGAGTCAGTTTTAATTACTTTATGTTTAGATCCTTTCAACTCAATTTCAGATCGATTATTTTGTCCTTGTGTACCTGTATTCACAAAGAGAGCAATGAGAACTGTACCGAGTAGGGATAATTTGAAAATCTCTTATGCAAAACTTAGTGAAGTTGGCATGAGAATAGTTCGAGAATACTAGTAAATGTGATATCATTATTCAGACTACATATTTATCGTAGAACCAAATTGCACGACTCAACGTATACAACTTGTTGACCTAAGAATGACCAAATGGTACGGTATATTGGGTTTGTGTGGTACTCGTCAAGTAAAGAGTGTGTGAATTTTTCAAAATATTTAGTTATTTTAATCATTACTTGATGTTTTAATCATTTTGTGGAGTTTGAACGTGCTCTTTACATTACACAGTCCCTCGTTTAATGTATAGCCATTTAATATGAGGTTATCTTTTTCTGTTTTTCTAGAAAGAGTTGTCACTTCATTTTGTTTTTTAATACATTCAATTCAAAGTGTACTAAAACATAAATATTATTACAACATAGACTAGGTTGACTATGAAGACACGATTTTATAACATATGCAACAACGATAGTGTAAATTCTATCTTTGTTATCATTCTTAGCCGTAACTAATAGTTTGAGCTCGTCTATTGAAATAATGATTAATAATTATTATGAAATTATAATTAATTATTATTTATATATATTATATATTAAGGGAGAGCATCTTTTTAGTATTTTTCTAATTTTTTTTATTCTATTTTTTTCCCACCCACTAATTTTCACTTTTTCCCTGCTATCTACGAGTAGCAAAATTTATTTTTTTAAATAGTTATTTACTCCTAGTTCATTTTTTTTTTCCGCTCCAAATATTTTCTTTTAAAATTATTTATTTATTTAATTGTAATTATTTTTATATTATCATTTTCTATAACAAAAAAATTACTAAATAATATTTTAATTTTTTTATGCACATGCATCGAATGTGCTACGTACAACTAGTTGAATATGTTACTTGATCACAAAAAGGTCACATAGGTTGACTAGGTCTCATATGAGTAATTTTCTTTTCATAAATGAGGTGATCCATACAAGTAATTCGTGCATAGTGAAGTTATTATAGAAATTAGGGTAAATTACATTGATATTTTTTTTTTAGTTTTTTTTTCGTCCCACACCGATCACCTTTTTTTTAGATATTTAATGAAAAAAACAACATGATTGTTGAGTGTGTGGGACTGAAAGTGCTATTTTTTTAAAATTATGGAATAAAAAATAATAGTCGTGTAATCAATGGGATCAAAAGTGTAAATGTATTAATGACCACATGCTAAGCACATGGTATTTTCCTTTATAATATCTAAAGAAAAATTTATGGGACCAAAAGTACTACTTTTTAAAAATTACGAAATCAAAAGTGATATTCCCGTAACCAATAGGATAAAAAATGAAAAGACCCTATATTACGGGATGGAAAGTGTTATTCCCCCCAATTATAACTACAACCTAAACGGGTATAATTCCAATTGTGAAAATGACATGGAATGTTTGTGTATTTAGATTTAACCTGAAGCGATGTGAATATAATTTATTTGTGAAATTACCAAAGTCCTTAACCTCGATCTCTATCTCTCTCTCATAGACATTATATGTAATTTGAGAGAGAGAAAGATGTGGGAGGTGGGGGCTATTAAAGATTGTGAAGGTTAGATGTTTGAGACAAGTGCATGCCATAATTTATAGTGAACAGTTAATCCACAGTTGAATTGTCAGTTTGCTTTTTTCCTTCCCCTTTAATTCAGTGAATCAGTCCGCATACGCTTCTGCACAATTTTTCCTTCCCCTTTAATTCAGTGAATCAGTTTGCTTTTTTCCTTCCCGACAATTTTTCCTTCTTCTAACACTTAAATATTTTTATTTTTTCATTTAAAAAGAAAAACACACTAAGTTTCTTCATTTTATCACTTTTTTTTTTTTGGCCTATTTTGAACGAATGTCAGTCAAAATTAAATCACTCAATTCCTGTTTATTTTTGTTGGAAATAAGTTTTGCAATTTTTTTTAATTATTTATAGCATTAATCATTTCATGATTTCTATTGATGGTCATTTTTAATTACAATATTTTATGATATGATTTATTAGTACCATTATTTTTATATAACGGATTATATTTATAGAACTATATTAAGAGGGCATTTGATGTGTTTATTTGAGCAAGTATTTCTATAATATTTTTCATTCCCATAAATTTCTAGAGTTCTGGCACCTGGATTAAGTGTTAGTTCGTGATCTCCTCAAGGGTTGTGTACGTGGTAGGTAAACTTGTAATTTTAGTTCTATAAGTATAAGAAACGACTACTTTATCTTATATGAATTTATTTTGATAATTTGTTCTCTAATTTAAAATATTTCGCACGTTGAGGAATCAAAATTTGATAAAATTGTCAAATAAGTTCTCCCAGTTAAATGTGCACATTTTTTGTCTTTTTAGCAAATTTCAACTATTTTTGGCCTTAATTGAGAAATTTTTTAAATTATAAAACAATATATCTGAATACATTCGTACAGAATTTACAATCTATACTATTGTAAAAGAATTCTTTTTATTGTATTAATTTTTTTTAATACCCAAATTTACCCCTAAATTAATTTCTTTCCTTAAAATCAAATTTGGTCAGAATAGTAACTTTAAAATTTTTTAATAGTCTCGTCAAGTTTATAATTTTTTTCTCTCACCCACTACCCCATATTTCTCTCTCTGCAAACTTCTTTATGTTTATTTTTGTTACAACTTTTATATTTTTACTAAACTTACAATTATAATATATATATATTTTTTGGATCATACCACTCCACGTTTCTTTTCTATGACGGAATTTTTTTTTTCTTATCATAAGTTTCTTTTTTCTTCAATATTTAAATACAAATTACATTGACACTTCTCAAGGTTAAGTCTAATTGTAAAAATATCTTCCTAAAATAAAATTACAAATACATTCCTAAATAAGACGTGTATTTGTAATTGCAATTGTAACCTCATTGGACGAACTTGTAATTTTGCAAAATACAAAGGTTATTTGCATAATTAAACCTACCTCAAGCAGTGTAGATATAATTTGCCCTTTTTTCTCTCTAAATAAATCGATTATAACACTAGAAGAAATATACATTTTTCACTACAGTTAATTACTATAGTTAAAAATAAAAAATAAATAAACGTGGCAGATGCTACTTAACGACAGCACAGGATGACTATTAATCGTTGTTTCTACAAGTGACCAAAATATTTGCTACAACAAACAACTATTGAAAATATTTTGACCACAGGCAAAATCATAAGGAATATTGATTAGTTGTGGTTAAAATTTAAATTTTCGCATTGGTTTCTCTAACTATGATAAATAGTATTAAATAGAAATTCATATTTAATCTCGATTGATTTATTACTAATATATTCCAGGACAAATGATTTTTTTCAAACCAAATTACTCATACAAGGATGAAAATATACATCCTCACATACATTAACTAATGAAAATAAAATTATTTGACTTACAATAAATTAGTATAAATTAATCAACGATAAAAATGAATATTCATTTCATTCTTTTTGTTAATATTAATAAATTTAATGTATTTTAATTAATAAAAAAATTATTTATTAAATAAAATTAAATATTAAAAATATTAATATAATTTCTTAAATCATATAAAATTTACCTATAATTATAATAAACAATCATCCCACAAATATATTTAAGTTGAAAATGACATTGTTGAGGATCAAGCGGGCACCAATGGTATGGTAACGTACTCTCCAAATAAATCATTCTAAATTTGAATGGTATTTTTCAGATTATTATTATTATATTTACTATAATAAAATATACTATTAATAACAAAATATTGAATAATAATTTTACTATTATCACTTAAAATATGTAGTAAGTGACAACACTTTTGATCTTATCGTTATAATTACTAATAACAAAATTTGTAAATAAAATTGTTCCTATAAATAATGACTGATACGTCTATAATAACAACAAAATACAATAAAAATTATCCTTTATTCTCGATAGGTTGTCACTGATTGCTTTTAACAGCTTTATACGTAAATTTTTATCACTAATTTTTATAAATAACAACTTTTATAAAATAATAGTCAATATTACAATTCTGAAATTCATTATCATTGTAAATAAAAATTCTTATCACTAATTATAATTAGGAATAATATAAAATTTACCACTTTTTTTATCACCTATTTTTACTTTTTTTTTTTTAATTGTGGCTTTTATCTCATAATGTGTGAATTACATACTAATTAAAAGTCCCGTTTCAACCAAACTCATTTTATCTTCTTTTTTTTTCTCGAAATGAGATGAAATGACATGACATTACAATGCACCCTCATCTAATAATTGGACTCCTCATAATTACCATATTAGATTATTCATCAGTTCTATCCCAAATTTATTATTATTTTTTAGGTACATGTTAGTCAAAAATATCAAAATTACAAAAAAATACATAAAAATAAAAATAAATATAAGAAAAATAACCTCTCTTATTAAAACCCTTTTGCCAGTTAAAACTAAATAATGAAATTATTAATTGAAATGGGAAAATAAAAAATAGGATCATATTGAACAGTGCATTAAGATTTGTGCCGGTTGTCATGGAGACACCATCAGATAGAAAGAGACCAGTGAAAGAGAAAAGATGCCAATGCTTATGTCAAATCAATATATACACAACAATATATATATATATATATATATATATAATGAGAGAGAGAGAGAGGGTTTTCATTCGGAGCCCAGAAGAGGCTGGTGAAATGGTGGTAAAGGGAAGACATAATTCTGAGAAAAAGGGGTTGCTTGTGGCTCTCATCATGCCATTTTTACAACCACCACCAAATTCATTTATGTTGTCTTTGGTCCAAATCATGTTAAATAGCTTTATATATAAAAAAAAAAATTTATTAGTATTTTATAAATCATAGTTCATTGATAATAATGATGGACTCAAAAAATTTCAAACAAATTCAGAGGATTTGTTTCTTGTTGAGATCTTCGTATTAACACAATCAGATTAAGTCCTCAAGATCTAGCCTTGAATGACAGTTTCCTTAATAGAGACATTGTATGTTGCTATCAAAACTAATATCTACATACAACTATACTCGATACATCATCTTATAAATCAAAAGTGAACGTGAAATTAGATAATTAAATTAGCAGCAATTATTATAAGTATTGGCTCTCCCTCATTCAGGTACAACATTTACTACCCATATTATTCTATTCTCTTTTTGAGAACCTATCCTGGTCGCTAACTTGAGAGTCGGAGAGCCTTTATCGAGAACCTTCCCTACTTGGCCTTAACTCTTTGTCTCTTTTGCAGGCATTATATTGCTTTTGGGAGAATCTTTGGTTGCGGAACATTCGTGTGACCCCTCACTAAAATTTTCATAAATATACACTATTGTTTTTTGGACGAACAAACTATATTTGGATTTGAACGAAAAATTTCAAATGATTTCATATATAATATCTATTACTACTCACGAAATTTAGAATTAAAAAACTTAAAATTATTTGTCATTTAGAATTATCCAGTAAATTCAAAGTTCTGTTTGGATATATAGAATGATTCGGATTTGTAGAATGAATTTCGAGGAAGGATTTCAAAAGACTTAATATTAAATGATTTGATATCCATTACGCATTACGAAATATAATTTAAAATGGGAATTCAAGAATTGAAATTCTTTGAGCATCGGAGTATTTGAACGAGTCAAATAAATTTATTATTATAGATTTAAATCTTTAACTTTAAATTCATCGATTCAAAATAAATTTTAATAATTTGTTATTAGGGATTTAAAATTCATAACTTCAAATCTATCTATTCAAATATAGCATTGAAGTTTTAATTTTGAATTAAAAGTTTGAGCACATATTATTAATTTTGACCTAGTATAGTGCAATGTGTTATTATTATTATAGATATTTGATATATAGAAACAGGATCTCATGGCTTAGATGAATCCACTTAAGATGGGATAATTGCAAGAAAATTGTTGGAGTAGATAAGGTTGCAAGAATGCAACTTTTGTGGAAGGATCTTGAATGTGTTTCTTAATATGCTTTCTTACCATAATATTGGTGTTTTCTTCTTCTTCTTGGTTTAAGTAAATCGATTATCTTCGCCTCATGATTTCAATTCTTGATGATTATAATTAATTAATAACTATTATTATAGTTAATATATAACTATTTTAAAAATAAAACAGTAATTTTTATATTGGTGAAATTTAAATTCTTAATATTATAAATTATAATCATGCACGGAAATCAACGTCATTAAGTTATAGACGAAGCACTAAAAAAAAAGCATTTTATTGTGACGGTTAAAAATCTGTCGCAATTAGCGATTGAATTTAAGACGGCCCTGTGACGGATGACGTCATTGTGTATATAGAGAACCCAAATTTGCGATGGTCATATCTTCGCAAGAAAATGTCACAAAGTAAGTCTTGTTGATGACAGTCAGAAAAAAATGTCGCAATTGTTATGTTGTCCGCAAATTCCAACAGTGTTTTGGCGATGGAGGAGAGACGTTGCAAGTTGCAACACCTTGTGATTGGTGGAAAACTTTTCCAACAGCTTTGCGAACATTTCCTTCTTGCCGTCTCTACCCATTGGAAATCATGTCGGAAATGACAGACGCAATTTTGGGACACAAATTTGCGATTGGATCAATAAAAATATTAATGGTAGAATATCGTATATAATCATTTTTTGGTGAAAAATTCTATCGAAAAGTAGTTTGAGGTGTAACATGTAAAATTTGTGTCCTTAGTATGGCAAATTGAAACAACAACAAAAAGAAAAGAAAAAAAGATGGCAAAGTACAAAAACGACTATAATTTAAAGAGGAAAAATCTTTTTAATCCTAAAATTAATTGGATCATGCTCCAACTATACCTCTGATGTTTAAAATGTGGACGTGTTTTTTAATTAATATTTGATGTTAATTAATTCGTAGCTACTTTAAAATGAAGAATTTTTATTTGAGCATGAATTGAAATTAAATTTTGTAGAAATAAATTAGAAAATTTATCCCATTATAATAACCAAAAATAAGTACTTATAACGTTATCAATGGTGGGACGGGAAGAATTATGACACATTACCATCTCATCCCTTAATCATAATTTTGATAAAATAACAAGCCCAAAAGATAACTAAAAATTGAAAATTAACTAAAATCGACTGAAAAATAGAAAATTCAAAGAAATGCCCGAACGGTGGTCGAAACAATGGAATTTCACGACGAACAGTTTCCCCTCGCGAAATTGTTGTGTTCTCCTCGAGAACACAATCAAAATGATAGTTAGATCGTTCCATAACTCCTCCCCAATAAAAAGTTATGATCGTTTGAAATTCCACCGCCAAACCATACAATTTAAACATTTTACCTGCGATTCTACCTATCCAAAACTTTACAAAATATCTCTGCCTTGTTCTGTATCAACAAAGTATACTTTTAATATTTCATATACGATATATAATTCTCCAAGGATTAATTTATTATATCGCTTATAAAAATATTAAATTACAAAAATTCAAAACAAATACAAAAAAAAAAAAATCTTTGAACCCCATAAACTTTTAAAAAAATAAATTCAGTACCTTTCTCGTCAGACGGTTGTGTTGCCTTTTTTTAAAAAAAATAAAGAATAAAAAATAAAAATAGGTTGTAATTATTATTTTTTTCTAAAGAGATATTTTATTTATTAATATTTTAACAAGGGCCCCACTGCATTTAACCTTATTCTCTACTAGGCGACAATCTTGTAGAAGTTGACTAGTTGCAGCCTACGACAAATCACCACAGCAAATTGTAAGGTCAAGAGACTTTAAATTCATAATAATTAATTAGATTAACTAGAAACTACTTATTGATATAATTATAAATATTTTTTTATTATTTTAAAAAATATCAATATTCTTGATTTTAATAGTCTTCCGACAACTAGTCAATATATTAGAATCTGTTACATTTTCATATATTTTTGTGATAAACTGATCAAAATATCCTTATGGACTCTAAATCATGATTTTATATATTTTTTAAAAAAATGTGAAACTTTTCTATGGACTAGGTCGATATTTTTTTACAATTTTTAAAATTTTCCATCCACCTGTCTATTTTTGTCTAAAAAAATACTGTAAAAGAAAATTTAACTTGGCCTTAAAAAATTACATAATCTTATTAAATATCAGGGATAATGATAATTTTTAATAATGGAAGATATTTTATATTATATAAATTTCAATAGAGCTTATTGTAATTTATCCTAATTAATTTGTTCTGATTTTGTTTAAATAATTATAAATTATTGCACATTACAAATCATATGACAACACCCCCAATTTGAGGCTTTTATTTAATCGTTACAATTAATTTATAATCTTGAATTTCTGTGGTAGGGAAAACTGTCTGTAACCCTCTTCTCTGTCTAGAGTGGTGGATTGGATTTTTTATTTCAAATTATATTATATTGTTTATTCTTTTTAATATATGCACATTATATATATACAAATGATACTATGTATTTTGTTTAAATAAAAAAAAATTATAATATATCGTGTATATGTTTAATAAAAAAAACAATGCAATCAGATTTGAAATAAAAAATCCAATACGGATAGAGTGGTATATCATATAATCAAGAGATTATTACATTTACATTTCATAGACTATGGTCTATTTATACAAATTATCCCTACTTTTAAAAAAATTGTATATACATCCACAAAAAAACGTCAACATTATTTATACAAACCAACATTACTTTTTGAAAATATACACATATACTCCCAAAAACGTCATTAATATTACACAACTTACCCTTGTTTTTTGGCTGATGTCTTGATTTTTATAATTATATAAAAAATAAAAAATAATTTATGTAAATAGGTATATATAAAAAAATGTAAGTATATTATTCCTATAACTAATGCAAATTGAGCAATGGTGTGGCTCAAAATTAAAGAGGAGGGAATTACTAATTCGGAGGAATGGATGTAATAATCGACGTAGCAATTTTTTGTTGCTACCCAAACGACATTTCCATGATAATGAAATCTCCATGCAGGCCCGTAATCTATGGGCCCCACGCATGAAAATTTTGACATTTTTATTAATTTTTTGAAAAAAAAAATTGAACATTTTTTTTTAAGTAGCAACATGAAAATTGTAAAATATATGTATTTAAGATTCAAATTTTTTTCTTTTTGTCATTTAATCGTGATAACGATTTTCTTTCTCAAATTATTAATTTTATTTTCCAACAACTTTCATCTGCTTTTGCAATTTCTTGATTCAACTTTCAAGCTTTCATCGTATAAAATCATCATAATTAGTTCTGTCGGAAAAAAGCGAGAAAGCTCCCACATGTCATATTTTGTGAGGTGAAGAAAGCAAGAGCCCTTCACGTTAGCTCCCTCGCCCGCTCCTACCCTTCGTGTTAGCTCCCCCGCCCGCTCCTGCCCTCTGACTAGAAGGTCAGTTGCTCTCTCGTTTAAAACCAAAAATTGAATAATTCATATGTATTATTACCAACACAAAATAAGGATGCAAGAAGATTGAGACTTACCCGTGTAATTAATCATGTCCGAAGTCGTCTTCTCGTATTCATTTTGGTCCAATGAGTCTTTAAAGGAAGTTCGATTCTGCACTCACAGTATAACTTTTTCCATGTAAAAACATTCTCACTAGACGAATTGGTACTCTAATTTGAGAAAAATGGAACTTGATTTCTCCTCATTTATCTCAATTTTGGCTATTTTTCCTTCAATTCAGCTTCCTCAATCCTCTCTCCTACATGCATGTACAAGGATGCAAATTTGATCTTTTATTCTTACCTTCCGGCCACCTGTTTTTCACTCTAAAACAATTCATCTCTATTAATTTAGATGGACAACTAACAACAATGATCGATTTTGATGATATCAAGAAACGATTTGATCGGCACCAAAATTAATAAGGTCAGAGCATAGAATATCAAAATTGAGTTAATGCTTAAATTGGGATAAAAAATTGAAATTGTCTCTCAATTTTTTTGTAGTGCAGATTCTACTTGATTGAGACTCCAAATATCATAATCAAAATTATTGATTTTTCTCAATCGTTTCTCAATTTATTGATACTCTATGTAACAAGTATTTTGATTTTAAAGAAAACTCTAGATAATTATCTGAATTAATATTACAAATTAGGCTCTTCAGCTCCAAATCCTTCCAATTAATGAAGGGGTTAAGTGCATTTTATCCCACAAAATATCCTTAAACAACACAACCCTTGAACATTTAGACAAGAAGTTTACTACTTTTTCAAATCAACTCTGGTCCTTCTTCCAAACCAAAAAATGCTCTCTGCTTTCGTGTGAAAGAGCCAAGTCACCTTTTTTTTTTTTCTAAATTAAGGGAGTTTTCTTTCTATCAATAAATAAATAAATAAATAATTTAGAAAATCACGTCACTCTTGTATTTTTTTCATATGAATTATTTATCAACTAATATTTTCATTAAAAAAAAAAAAAAGGGGGTCTATTGTACTAAACCCCTTGATGAAGTAAAGCCACGCTCACACTGTTCAATATCACTTGTACTTGACACATATACATCAGTCACATCACAATTTGATTGTCATTTCCTTAGTTAATTACCTCTCAAATAAAAATTCCATTTTGCTTTCTATTTTATCGTCTACTTCGCTTATGACATTCATCTTGTCAACTTTTTTGGCTTTGCCCAAATGCGTGTTGGAGTGCTGTTCAGGAAACAGCTCTGAACTTTCTTACAACTTTCAGACAAAAACTGCCCTATCAACAAATTATATACACTAAGATTTTTGTTAGTTTCACCAGAAATCCGGGTTCATACGAACCTCCAAAAAAGACATAATAAACCAACTTTATCTTATGTTTGGACCTTAAATTCCGCGAATATAGAAATAGCAATTCTGAATTTTTAAATAAGAAGCTCACTATTTGCTGTATCAAAGAGTCATATTGTAATTCTTTCAAAAATTCAGGGATCGCCCTGTTTTTCCCCATTTTAGGAGTTTTTTAGTGTGGGAAAAATGAAAGCAACTCCCTTGTGATATAACAAGTAAGCAAATTACACCATTATAAAGAAAAAATAGCAATTTACCTCCCTTTGTTTTTAAAGATGCAGCAATTTATCCCCTATGTGTTCTTAAAAAGTCATTTTAAAAAATATAAAAAAGTTAAATTGCTATTATTTTTTCATAGGAGGTAATTTGTTCATTTACAATATCACAAGAAGGTAAATTGCGTTAGACCCTTTTTAGTGTATTACTATTTTCCAATGATCAGAACTCTGTTGCACGTACCCCTCGAATATCTAAAAGTATATATACCACGTTTCCTCATGTCCCGATTTTTGTATTAGTACTTTCTAAACATAATCGAGTATAATAAAATATTAAAAATGAATGAAATAGTATATAAATTATATTAGGAACATCTCCTTCACTTTTTTTCCCCCCTTTTATGTTTTATCCTTTTCGAAAATAAAAACTATGTAGGTACGTACATGCATGATACAGCGACTAATGTTTCTTCTTGGAAGTTGCATGAAAACGTACAATTCATACACAAATCTCATGCACCTACTTATCTTCTTACGCGTAAATCTAATCACATCACTGCGTCCGGACAATGGAGAGAGATTTGGGAAAGAAGATGAAGATGTTTCCTTTTAGGAAAGGGACAAAGGTGTCCGTGCTTCAAGTACTAAATTACGTACCTTTTCTCAAATTAATTACCAAAATACCTCTTAATTGTGCTCTCTCTCCACTCACTTTCGCCCTTCTTGTAATTACTTCTTCCCAAATATCTACAACATGTGTATGTAGGGAAATAAGTGTTCCAAGCTTGCGCACCATCAAACTTACAGGCTACTATATATGGTCCGATGGTTTTATTATTGATTATTAGGTAATTATAATGGGCTATTATGAAATTTATTATAATTATAAATATATTTGATGTAGGTCGCTTAAAATTAGGATTTATGGATCGGGGTCGCAAGGTCGGATCGCCTGGTCGTGATCGCTAAATCCTTTTCTTTAGCTACCTGGAGTGGATCCTGAGAGCACAGCAAACGTTAGACTAGTCGAGAGGCCCTCGGCGATGGCCCTCCGATGCTTAAGTTAGAAAAAGTGGGGTCGAAAATGAGATTGAATTAGAGCTTTAAATATGGCGGTAAAAAGAAGTGCTGAAAACGTATTTGAAATATCATAAATGAGGGTATTTATACTTGTACGGTACACTCTGTATGTGCGACACGTGGCCCCAATGAAAGCAGGCCACGTCACCCGCTATCAGACCTGCTACCACCGCTGCTGCACCTGTGCCATGGGGCCCACCTGCACAGTCTTAGGGTGCAGTCATAGGATGTCAGTAATTTGCCAAAAATGGGGGGTATTTATGTAATTATGTAATTTTCCTCATCAATATTTTATCGTTTGAGAATTATAAATATATTTTATCATTTGAGAATTATAAATATCCTTTTTGAGATTAACAGTAGTATATCTCCATATCTTCACACGATTCATTACCACATTTTAATTTTAGAGGATAAAATCGCCAAATCAATTACCAAATTAAGTCCGTACAACCCAAAAGAATTCAGCACAATTTTAGCAAGAAATTAAGAAAAGCCCATTGTTCTGGCCCAATAATACATTGGGCCTATTGGGCCAGTCAAAGTTTCAGAACCCAAGAAGATCGTCGGATCCAACTCTGGAATTCACAGTCTGACAGGTTGGGTCCGACCCGTGATCCAAATATCAGCCAAAAGTGTTGGAAGATAAGCGCGACATCTGAAACCCGTTTATTATCGTTGTGATATTCTTGGTGAAGCATTTGTGTGGGGTTTAAGGGAGTGAAAGACCTCTGTTTCTGTTGATAAACCCTACATCCGGATGTGAATTCCCATGGCCATTTCAAGTGGCCTCGGATACTCTCGACTTCCATGTTTGCATCTCCGCCCTCCCCTCCGCCGCTACTTTCTCCAGGTCAATCTTTGTCTTTACTTTTTCTTCTTTTTTTCTTGTAGAAGAAATTAAGTTCATTGTGTTTGTGTAAATGAATTTGTGTTTTTCCTGCTTCAGGTAAGGCTGGGATATGCTGCTGCAGTTGAAGCATTTGATGGTACCGAGAGTGAGAAGGGCAAGTGAAAATCAACCCCCCTTTTTTCCTTTTTTTTTTTTTGGGGGGGGGGGGGGGGGGAGGGTTTGTTTTCATGTTTTTTTAGTTAAGCGGAGACAAAGCAAGTGCAAAGATTTACTTTTTCTTTGTCCTTCTGATCTGTTTTTTGTTAATTCTTTTTTCTTTTAACGTGCAGTGGTTGATAGTGTGAGTGGTGCTGATGTATATGGAAGGGTGCCGGAGTGGAAGAAGTTGAACTCCAAGGACCTTGGAATTAGTACTTCAAAAATTTCAAGACCTACAAGAGTGGTTCTTAATTGTCTTAAAAGAAGAGGTATGTAAGACACATGCGCGCATGATGTGTTGTTTTTAACGTTGCTTCCAGTTTATTTATCTTCCTTATGTTGGATGCAAAATTACTACTTGAATAGCTAAAAGTGTAGTTTCTGATACTGGAGTACTAATGAAGGAGAATTAATTGACATTTTCCTTTAGTGTGTGTGTCTGAGACATTTTTTTCATTTGCATTGCTTTTTGCTGCAGCATTGTGCTATTTGTTACCTTAGCAATACTGTGTCTAAATCATTTCGTATTATTCTTTTATGATGCTTGGTAAATTTTGGCATCATAAATTTTGTAGAAAGGAGGATTGGTGTAGTGAAATGGTACTTGCTTTTGGCACTCTGAAGTTTAAGTCAATGAAATTAGAGAAAATAATAACTTTCTATAATTTTGTGTGTCTCAAGTTGCGTAGGTGGAGAAACTTCTGTTTGTATTTGAGTTATTCCTGTTGCTTTCAGGTTTTCTTTTGATCATCAAAATTCTGTAGTAGTCTAGTTTAAAGAATCTGTCATCTCTAGAGTTTAACTTATTAATGAATCCAAGCATATTTCCAGTTCTTTTCAGTTAATGGTCCAATTGGCCCATACGAATTTTGCTCATCAATTGTTTTGTAGGCTTTGAAGTTTACCTTGTTGGGGGATGTGTAAGGGATCTCATCTTGAAGCGAATACCTAAGGATTTTGATATAATAACCTCTGCGGAACTAAAAGAGGTAATTCTACATTGTTGCTGCCCTATCATTTTGACATAGATACGATCATTTCTTTAAATATATTGAAGCCCACAATATTACAGAATACTTTTTGATGTAACTGATGGCAAATCTGCCTGTCAGAAAAATTTCAACAAAGGCGTAGCATGTGTTTTTAATCTTGAAGTTATTCGAATCTAGTTTTGCACAGTGTAACATATGTCCTCACTCCTCAGCTTGTTTAAAATGTTCTCATAATGCAAAATGATGCATTGTACTACCTCATATTTCTTTCCAATTTTTTCTTGATTGATAATTGAATCTGTTGGGAAGTTGAGATGTCAGCCACTGCAGAGACTGAACCTTGTCAGAAGAAAGTCATAGCTCCAATATTGAAGTATTTTTAATTATATTTCAGCCCTGTTCCCCCCAAAACAACCGCACCCACCCACCCCAAGAAAAAGTAGGGGGAAAATGCAAAAACAAAAGCGACAGAAATGAAAAGAGAAACCAAAAACAACACATTCTGACTATCTTAACTTGCAGGTGATGAGGACGTTTTCTCGATGTGAGATGATCGGCAAACGTTTCCCAATCTGTCATGTGCACATTGATGATACTATTGTGGAGGTTTGTCCTCCTAACAGAAATTTTTTAAGTCTATAGCTTTCTTGTTTTCTAATCTTGGACTTTAGCCCATTTTGGCCTCTCTCGCTAAAGTTAGTTTTAGTTCATCTATATGCTACATTTCTCTTCTGCACTCTTCTTCATTTCTTCTATCCCTTTCTCCAAGCGATGAATTATTGACTAGTTCTTAGTTTACTAATGTTGAGACAATAACTATTCCTCAATTTTTTCCCACCTTGATCTCCTTTGTCAAATCCACCCATGCTTCATATTTGTCATTGCAGCATCAGGTTAGTTCGCATCATTTGCCAAAATCCAGTTGGACTGCTAGATTTACAAACTTATAGTGACCTTCACAAATGTAACAGGTCTCAAGCTTTAGCACTCGTGCAACAAGGTTTGGCAGGGATTTGACTTTGGATCCTGAGAAGCCTGCTGACTGTGACGAGAAGGATTATGTTCGCTGGAGAAACTGCTTACAGCGGGACTTTACAATAAATGGGTCACTAGTTTATCCTTATTAATTTGATAACTGTTCATTTTAAAACTTGTTCTAGATTTTTCTTTTATCTTGTTTTCATTTTTACTTCTTTTATTTTGTCATCTTTACTATTTAGTCGTTCAACGATTAAATTCATCTTCTCATGGGTTGATGGACGAGAAATTTGCTTGGAAGCATAAAGGGATGCTTTTAACTTCAAATTCATTGTATTATACTACTGAATCTCATTTCTTTTTCTTGTTAATGCAGTTTGATGTTTGACCCTTATGCAAAGTTGGTGTACGACTATACGGGTGGTGTTAAAGATATTAGGAAAGCTAAAGTGTGCATGTATCTCTAAGCTATTGTAAACTTTGAATTTTCTTGAATCTTTCTATTCTGTATGACTTATTTACAGGTCTACTTTTTTATATGAAGGTGCGGACCATAAAACCTGCGAATCTTTCCTTGACTGAGGATTGTGGTAAGTCCTATCTCTTCGTTCTTTGAAAAAACTACTTCAGAATGAATAGATTTTTTGGTCACACTCCGGTGCTTGTATGTATGTCATGTTTCATTAGAAGTGTCAATTATTTATGGCTAAGCTTACTCATGCTGCCCTACTGGTTAATTAATCACCTTGCTTTCTAATTGTGATTCAATTGCGCATTAACTTTGCAGCTCGTATTCTTCGTGCTGTGCGAATTGCTGCTCGTTTGGGCTTTCGTTTTTCAAGAGAGACAGCCCTTGCAGTAAAAAGGTTATCTGCTTCAGTACTACGGCTTGATAGGGTACACCTGGAAGGCATTTCTCCCTCTTTTATGGTCTTTTCAACTGATCAGTATGATATACTGATACTTGTAATTATGGCTTGGTTGATCATGCTTGCAGGGGAGGCTTCTCATGGAAGTCAATTACATGATGGCATATGGTTCTGCAGAGGCCTCCTTGAGATTATTATGGAAGCTTGGTCTTCTGGAAATACTTCTGCCTATTCAGGTAGATTTAGATATTAATATCCCAAGGTTTGACTTGCTAGTCAAAGAATATAATTGGACTAGCTTCATTTTACCATGTTTACATGCTTCAGATTTCCGTCGGTCAAATTATGGAAATTGAGTAGAATAACATTGCTTGCAGGCATCATACTTTGTCCGTCATGGTTTTAGGAGACGTGACAAGCGGTATAACATGCTTTTGGTAAGAGTTTCGGTGCCTGCACAAAATAGAAATAATTTACTAGTTGGATCTTGTTTTCTTTTCCAAGATTCCTTACAAATCTGAGGTGCATATATAATGAAGCTTGTATCTATCAGAGTTAGTTATTTCCATGTGTGTGCTTGTTATGGTTTTGTTACACGGGGAGGTTAAATGTGTCCAGAATGAAAATGTGTTGCTTTGTCTTGCAGTCTTTATTCTTCAACCTTGATAAACTCCTGGCACCTGATAGGCCGTGTCACAATAGCTTATGGTAATATTCTCAGTACTTGTCTAGTTCATCTGGAAATTCAAGTTCCATCAACTTGCTTAAATCTTAAGGTGATCGAGAAGTATGTGATTTTCAGGTTTGCAATCTTAGCATTTCATGAAGCTCTGTCAGAACAGCCAAGGGATCCCCTAGTGATCGCTGCATTTAGCCTTGCTGTCCACAATGGCGGAGATTTACCTGAAGCTTTAAGTATCGCAAGACGCATCAATAAGCAACATGACATAAGTTTTCATGAATTGTTGGAACCTAGGAATCTGGATTCTGATGCCCTATTGGAAGAGGTCATGAGTTTGGCAGCTTCCGTTCGAGCTGCACTTACTCATATGACAGATGAGTATTTTGTCTCCCAGGCAATGGCTAAATATCCCAAGGCACCATACTCGGATCTTGTAAGCACTCACCTGCCTTTTACTCCTCCACAGGTTTTGAACCTTCTTTTTTCCTCCCCCCCCCCCCCCCCCCCGAATGCTTAGAGCAACTGAAGACTCTAAAATCTAAATGTTCTGCAACTTTCTACAAATCTCTGATTTGGTGTCAAGCGAATAATGGAAATTATATTGGGTTTACCTAAGGTAAAGCCAAGCCAAATTTATTTTTTGTTAATCTATAGGAATAAAAGACGTGCATATTGATCTTGTCACTCATTTAATGCGTGTTTTCTTCATTTTGGTCCATTGCGTCAAGTGTCTGGAAAATGGTGAAAATTGTTATACTCTATTTTCATGTCTTGCAGGTATTTTTTCCACTGGCACTTTACTTGAGGGTTTGCAAGATATTTGAATGTGTTGGAGGCGGGAAGGAAAAAGGATTTGTACCAAAGCATGGTAGTAAGATTGATTATGAGTTGTTAGCTATGGGACGTTTAAAGGAAGTCCGCCATGTATTTGCAAGAGTTGTTTTTGACACAATATACCCAATTGACAACAGACTTCAAAAGTGATAGTAAATTCATATTAGGAGAGGAGAAACCCGATAGTAACACATCAAGCTCAGCTGGAAACTATACGCAACACGCCAACACCAAAGGCAGATTGAGGGCTTGGCTTCAAAGGATAGACTATCGGAATGTATACTGTATCATTATCTAAGGCATTATCCTTAGATGTATTACGGCTACTTGTTTTTCTTTTTATTAAGAAAATAAAAAAAAAATAGGATCTCTAATGTTTATAATTGCAATTGGAAGGTTATTTTCATAGGCATCATAGTCATTTAATTCAATTTTACGTCAAGGATAGGATTTCTTTTTGGCTTTCCACTCAACTAGTCCTTGCAAGTAACAGGAAGCTAAACAAAACTGAACCTTGAATAATCATCAAAGTACTGCTTTACAAAAATGTGCATTGCTTAATGAACAAGGCAAACTTATTGGACCTGTATGTACTAAGCTCTCATCTATCAACAACTGCAAAACTGCAGTATACAAACTATCATCTGTCATCAACTGCAAAACTGCAAAAATGTGCTTATGAGAATCACAATGCTACTATTCTGTGTGATTTTGGGTATTAACCCCCATCATCCTAGAAGGCAGTCCACCTTTATTGCTTAAAATTTGAGAGGAGGGACAAAGAAAATTTGTTCTCGTCTACCATCTCTCTCTTCTCACTTTTTTGCAGGAGCAGGACTTCCACCAGTGGTAGGCCTGAAAGAACAAAGGGTTTATCATAATGTCATGGGAAAAACACTTTGATTTCTACAGATTTCTTGTATGCGACAGATTAGGATTATCAAACATGAAAGCTTTGAGTATGTATCAAAATGGAAACTTACAGCCCAACAAAAACTTTGAATGAGTCGTAGATGCCCCATTGTGCTCCGGTAAGAGTACCAATCATGAAAATACGAAGAGGGAGGCCCCGTGTGCACAGACCCAACAAGCCTAGCTTTTTTACAGCCTGGAATGCACACGTACAATCAACAGAAATTTGAAGAAAATTAGCAGTCGTCAACAGATAATGTCATATATTAAGTAACCATTGATACTCACATCACCGGCTGTTGCTCCTTTGGAATTGTTGAGGAAAGATACCAAGTTATCAGCAGGATGCGATACGATAGCACAGAACACCCCAGCCACATAGCCACCAGCAAAACTAACTCCAAGCTGCAAGCCTTTGCTGCACTTGTCTTTTGGGGTTGGAATGGCGTATTTGTAAATGGCCTCAACAATATTCTCAAATGTAGCAAACTTCATCATCGTATCTGCAGTTAATCCATTTGATCATAATTTGTTCTTTAATGTAAGTTCCACTGGTAATGAAGTGTCTCCAAAAATCTAAGTAGCTTGCATATGATTACAGAAATCAGGATAAGTGAAACCACTTTACTTGCAATAAGTTGACACATCAAAACCTAGAAGTTATCAAGCTTTGTTTAGCAAAACTTTGGTGAAGGAAAGCTCATCATTCCAGCTCTAGACAGTATTACATGCATCAATTAAGTATGATTCTCCACTGCAATCCTCAATAGTATGAAGATGACAAGAAAACAAATATGACAGACGTGATGGCAACTTCTCTACAGATAAACATGCACTAAATGCACAGACCAACAATTCACATCAGTTAAGGTTGGGAGAAATCTGAAAATGTAACTATCAGAAGGCTTACATGGAATCTGTCGTCCCCAAAGTGGAACAATCCCCTTGTAAAGCCTGTTGAAAAATATACGTCAACAGAGACTCTATTAAGCAGGACTTTTAGATGGCAAACGACAAACAAATAGTATAACTTAATAAATGCATACGCTGCAGCTCCTTCAGCCTTGACAAACTTAGGAAATCCATCAGCCAAACCTCTGGCAAAGCCAGGTTGAGTTTGGACTCGAACCTTAACGGCTTCAAATGGGCAGAGGCAAATATCAGCAATAACTTCAGCAGATGCAGATCCTGCAAGGTATATTATTGTCTTGTATTTGGCTGCATTCTCAGGACCAGCAATGTCGGAGTAGTACTTCTTGAAGAACTCATAGAATCCAAACTTGCATGCTCCTTGTGCACTGTATCCAAGCAGGGTTGGCACCCAACCTCTGAAGAAACCCTTGACTCCCTGCTCCTTAAGCAGAACACCGAAACCAGAGCTAATGTTCTTGTACTTTGCAGGATTAATCTGAAAAAACAGAGGAGATATAATTTGATGTACGAGCAATAGGTATGCACCGACTCTTGGAAAAACTCCTTTTATGCCTTTTTATGACAAAAGATATGACATTTTGGTTGTTATTTTGCACAACTTCAGCTAATGGTAAGCCGTGCAACATTCAACAACATTAAACTTATTAACATCATTGTACCTAGACCTTATTATTCATCTTGCATATCATCATTCTATAATTGTATGGTCAATCTTGATGTCAAATAGTGCAACTTGTTATCATGTATTGGTTCTTCAATTACCATTGTATGACAAGGCACACATATGTACAAGTAGAACTACTTATATGTTGAGAAATTTCCACATATTTGCTGTTTGTTTCTGAACATCTCTTGCAATTGCTTTGGCTTCCGGGTTGATGGTCACGAATTTCTTCCATAAACTCAGCACATTCTCAATAGAAACAAGATACAGGCCAATGGAAACAAGACAATCTCTAATATACTTTCATTCAAGATACAATGCTTAGAAAATGGACATCTAGGTAAACTAACATTCGTATAAATCTATGTGAATTTGATATACATATATATCATACTGTCAAAATATATCTACCACTTATATTTTAAAGAATCAATAAGATCGTAATAAAGAACGACCATATATTGTCATAGATGCTGAAAAATGATGAAGCTTGTGCACTTGACACAGTTAGTCGTTAGTATATAATCTCTTCAAATCAATCTAAATCATATATCATTGAATGTTAACCAAACAGATGAGCAGAAAAAAACACATGTTTTTACATTTCAATTACCAACAATGGTACAGGATTGTCGTTTTTCACAGAAAATACAACACATCTTATTCCTGACGATCCAAACAAATTACCAAAGCATCATGAATTTCCAATACAACACATCACTAACAAGAAAAGTGTCTTCTTTAGCTTTACATGATGAGTTTCATTTCTCCTTTTATTTGATGAAAAATGAAAAACAGAACAGTGCAAATAGTCACCCTGTCAAAAGTTTCAACTATAACAATCCCAAATACAACATCTTTCGTAAAGATCATACAATCAGTACTATCCCAAACTGTAAAGATGAAACACATACAATTGCCAGTACTAAAAATGCTAAAACTATATAAACTAACAAATTGAAATTTCACTTAACCTGCATGTTGCACTTGACAAGATCAAGTGGAGTGACGGCCATGTGAGTGAGCCCACAGCTCAATATTCCCCCGGCTGTACACGCCGCGTAGAACGCCGGCGAGAACATCTTTATCCCGCTCTCGTTCGGCGCCGGAATCATGAAATTCCGCCCGATCCCCTCCGCCGAGTGCTGCGGCGCTGCAGTTGAATCCGACCACCCGGATGGATTATTCACTCTCGGCATCAAATTCTGCTCCAAATTCACCATCCTTACAGAGGAAGAGTAAAGAAAAGTTGGGATCAAAGATTGTCGTGATGGGGTCTCCGGGATTGCCATTTTCTTGAATTTTTGTTTCTTCTTTTTCGCCGAAAGTGCTTCACAGCAATAATGTGTGTGATGAAGAAGAAGGATCGAAGTTCCTTCAATTTATGTGACAAAAAAGAAAGATGAGAGAGAGAGTAAAAGAGAAAAGACGGGAGTCCGAGGAAATGGGAATGGTCGGAAATGGGTGCGGTTTCAAAGGGCAGCAACAGTGTGTCAGCATCTCCTTCCTTTTCGCGCTCTTTTCGAACGTTACCCTGTCTGTTTATTTAGTCTTGTTTGGCTAATACTTTCATTTCCGTTTCCTATTTTTGCCATTTATTTCTTCTTTTTTTTTTTTGTATAAATTACATTTGACATTCGAACTATATTATTTTCACACTTTATCAACTAAATTTTTTTTAAGTTAACTTACCATTTTAACTTTACAAAATTTGCACTTTGTCATTCTGACTATTTCTTGATTGATTCTGTTGAAAAAATATTATATGCACTACATATATAATATTTAAAAACAATATATGGTTAAAATATTACATGTGCCGTGCATGTGATATTTTTTCCAGCAAAAAAGAATTGACTATAAAATGGTGATATGTGACAAAGAGCAAATTTCACAAAATTGAGATGATAAATTGAAAAAAAAATATTAAATGTCAAAATATAAAATATATGTTGAAGTGGAAATATGTAATTTATACTTTTTTTAATAGATAACCTCATTTCCTATTTTTAAACATTAAAGATCAAATTGAATTTTTATTTTTAAATATTATTGCATCTTCTATTCTATTTAGGATATACACGTTACTTGTATAAATCTTTCTCTATATAAAATAGATGTTGTGATTTTTTGTACACTTTGTGTTTATATATAATTATAGTTAGACCTCTTCTAAAAATGCTAAATTATATTTTCTTCCAAAAAACTTTTAAAAATACAGTTCCACTCCCTGCAAAAGAATCTCGATTTACACTTGACCCCCTTTCGTTTGGTTTGAATGGAAAATACTAACGTACAGAAAGAAAAATATATAGATTTTTAATTTTATCACTCATTTAACATCATATGTATATTTTTTTTGCTAATGTGGGGTTAACATCATTATATTTTTCCTTCATAAGTACAAAATTAGCACATAAAAATATTAAATGAGAGGTAAAATTAAAATTTTAGGCAATTCTTTCTGCTAACATCAACATTTTTTGTCAAAATCCAAATAAAACAGGATCAGGTGTAAATAATGAATACTTGTAGAGGTGTAAGTGTAATTTTAAAATTTTTTTGGGAAAGTGTAATTCGCATTTTTAGAGGGAGTCTAAACATATAACCTTAAATTAAATATATAGTAAATGCTATATTTGGTCCCTTAAGTTTTCGTTTAAAATTACTTAGTCCCTTAAATTTTCGTTTAAAATTACTTAGTCCCTCAAGTTCATTTCTTGACTTTAGCATCCCTAAACTTTAATTTTTGTCTCAATTTGGTCCCTCTAACCATTTCTCGACGAAAATGTTGCTAGAATTTGACTTTTTGGTGGATAAAATAGTTAGTTTGATTTTGTCACTTTAGTTCCTTAAGTTTATGAAATTATCAAATTAGTCCTTTTTTAGAAAGAATTTTTTTTTATATATTTTTATATGGTATGATGTTATTATCTTGTATGAAAAATGAAAATTTTGAACTCTTTGTGAACATAACATTAAATATTGCTTAACTTATAATAAAATAGCCTCTTTTTTTTTTCAAAAGTGACAAAAAAATATCAAAATTATAAATAAATTTATTAAACTTATCTAATCCAAAAAATATTTTTTAAAAAAAATCTAAGTTGGTTCTTTAATCTTAGGAGTTAGAGATATGTCATATAAAATTATATTTTAACAAAGTTATCAAATATTAACAGCTACGATTTTGAAAAAAAAGAAGTTGGTGGAATGCACTTTTAATTAGATTATTTAGTGGATGTTAAATATATATATAACTCACATTAAGAGGTTTTCTAAATATATAGTCTCATTTTATAGAAAACCTCCTAAAATAAATTTTATACATATGAAATTCATCAAAAAATCTATTTAAAAAGCATAATCTACCAATTTTTTATTCGAAAATCCAAATATTTAATAAATATTGTTGAGGTTTAATATTTTTAGACTTATCTTTAACTTTTGAAATAAAAAATTACTGACTTAGGTTTTTTTTATTACATTTTCATATTAGATAAATTTATAAAATTTATTCATAATTTTGTTTTTGTCTAACCACTAAAAAGAGAGACTATTTATTTTAAGTTAAGCAATATTCACAAGAGTTCGAAATTTTTATTATTTACATAAGATAATTACAATATATTAACATAAAAAAGTTATTTTTTCGTGTAAAAAAAGATTAATTTGATAATTTTATGAGCCTAAGGGACTAAAGTGATAAAATAAAACTTATTCACCATTTTATCCCTCCAAAAGATTCAAAATATGGCCACATTTTAGTCAGAAAATGGCAAGAGAAATCAAATTGAAACAAAAACTAAAGTTTAAATGCTAAAAAGCCAAGAAATAAACTTAGGGAACTAAAGTGATTCTAAACAAAAACATAAAGGACAAAATATAGTATTTACCCTTAAATAAAAAATACAACAAACTTTAGAATAAAATTTAAAATATACAGAACACATCTTGAGGGTTCAATAATCTGTTTTTTGTTGGTTATCGACTAGATAGTCACCGATTTACAACGAGTTTGTTGGAGATATTTTAGCATGATGTGTCCCAATGTATTGGCAACGTGTACGACGTGCCCACCTAGTTGTTTGATAACGTGACTAATAATGGATTTGCTTCTTGAACCTACCAGTTTATTAAATATAAAGAAAATGATTTTATGGGTTTTACATACCTGTTCATAGGTCAGCTTATTTTGGGACCAATTGGACTGACGGGCATCCCTTGGATCAATACAAGAAATGTAAAGAGGTTACCACTTTTAATTAAATTTTGGGTAAAATTATTAGTACACTATCTAATTAGTATAAATTTTATACAAACACCGCTTCAAGAGTCCTATAAGCTCTTTTTGTCTATATAAATAAAATTAGGTGTTTGTTGTTCAGAAGAAAAAACAAACATTTAAAGAGCAATCTTCTACTTTCCAAACAAAAGCACGAAAAAAAAAAAAACTCCAAAAAACTTTGCTAGTCTTTTTCGATCTTCTCCAATAAGTTTCAGATTCAAATGTAAGAGAGTATATTATTTAGTTCTGACCTCATCTCTAGCTGCATGATTATGAAACTTATTGTGTTTTGATTCCTGCAATAAAATAAGATCTTTTTATTTTATTTTTCAAGATTATAGCAACATATATATATATATATATCAATCTATTTCAAATTCATTAAGTACAAAAATTTAAAATTACCTCTACAATCAAGTCCATAACTCAAATTGGTCAATGATTAGGCTCATTGGTCTCTACACTTTGCATATTGACAAACTTTTCCAATCTAATTTATAGGCAAGTGATAGTAACTATTGGGGGGGGGGGGGGAGGGGGGTTGGGGGGCATTCTTTTAAGTCTCACCTACCCAATTAAATTTGGTTCTCCTAGCTAGATATATAGACTCTAGCCCATAATTATGATTTAAAAAAAATAGTAATATATGTCTTCAAATTATGTCTATGTGGTATAACTAATCTAAAGTTTCTTTAGTAATTGATGGGCAACATTTTGGTTGAAATCTATCAAAATTCTTTTTAATTTAAAGCAATATCATACCATTCTTATTGTACATATGAGACTAATATATTTAATTGCGCCAAAAAATATTTCATTTTGATTTGTTAAATTTTTTTAAATAGTTCTGTTTTATTTTGTGTTTCTTATTATTATTATTTTTTTCTAAAGTGAAAGCGATGGAACTAAGCGAAAAAAATATTTTATTTTGATGTTAAGTCTTTTAAGTAGTTTTGTTTTGTTTTGTGTATTTTATTTTTTTGAAAGTAAAAGCGATTGACTATTATTTCTTTTTATATAAGTCGATTATCAATATTAAGTATATATACTATTAAAGAGATGAATGACACGTACTATTAAAGTAGAATAACGTTCCACACATCAGTGGAGTTCAAACCCATGACATTAGAATCATAGTGCATCAACTTCGCCAATTGAACTAAGCCTCATCGGCTTAAGGTAATTTCATTTTGTTGTTTGGACAACATCGACGTAATATGTTTGTCTAACTAAACAATACAAGAATATTACTAATATTTTTATCAACAGTAACAATGACCAGAAAAATAGTAGTTAAAAATATATTTTTAAGGCATTTTAAATCTTACAAATACTGATAAAACATTAATTAGTCAAATGACATATTCTATTTTTCAAAAATTAAAAGTACTGACAATTATTCATTCATTTAGTGAGCATAAAATTTAACTGACATTTTAGGGAGCATAGTTTGAGTCTCCGGTCATGTAAGAATTTTACTTTGATACTAAAATTGAAAATTTCTAAAAATTTTATCACAATCGAAACAGACATAAATTATAAAAATCTCGTAACTCTCTGAACTTATAATTATATTATCACATTAAAATATAAATTATAAAAAAGTATTTATCAAGTTCATACTTATAAAATCACAAATTTTCAATTTTAATTAGAGTAAATTATATTTTGCCATTTGAACTATGCTTGTCTTTATATTTAGGTATCTATTTTTTTTTGTGTCAACTTAACATTTTAATTTTGTGAAATTTGCACTTTGCTACATATGATCATATTTTTGTTGATTTTTTCTGCTAGAAAAACATCACATTCTGTGCATATATGAAAAATATGACATCACATAACCCTTAAATATCATATGTGCGGTGCATGTGATGTTTTTCGACAAAAAACTTGGTGACAAAATAGTTATAAATGACAAAGTGTATATTTTTGTGTAGTTTAGATGGTAAGTTGATTAAAAAAAATTAGATACAAATGCGTAAAAACGATCATAGTTCAAATGATAAAACGTAATTAACACTCTTAATTATTAGTCCAAAAATTCAAAATTCTTATATATCTCAAACATCTAAGTTATAAAAAGCGATAATTACTCCTGAAGTTTGATATAATTACACATAGACCCTTTATAATTTAGAAAATTAGATCTAATACCCGTAGGTTTACTTTCGTATAATAAATAGGTCAAATCCTTAGTGAAATTTTACTGAATTTATTGATATTAATAAAAATATTGAATGAAAATTGATATTTGCACTCAATTGACTTATTATTGATTTAGTGCAGGCCAAACAATTTTTTCCAACTAAACAACTCCCATAACAATGAAAATATACCTTATGTGCATGCAATAACGTGAGAAGATATATGAGAATAATTTGATCATTAATATATTTACTTAACCTGTAATAAATCAGTAATAAGTCAACAGAGACTAAATATATATATTTTTATTAATATTAATAAATTTGATAAATTTTAACCAACGAAAAGACTTAATTATTATCCAAGCAAACTTAAGAGTGTCAAATCTCAAATTATAAAAAATTTATGTACAATTGTACCAAATGTGATGGGATTCTTGCATATAATAATAGCAGTGACAATAAATACAATTTTGACATTATTCATATTTCATGTTTGGCACCCAAAATTATATGTGTTGAGGTCACACGCATGGTTTCGACCAATGAGATGCGTACACGTCATCAATAGTTCCCTAAAGTGCTAAAAAGAGCACTATTTTTTCCAACTAATTACCCCAATTACATGAATTTTTGCTTCGGTATTTCAGAAAATTCACTTCTTTCGCCGTGACGTTTTCTTCCCTCCCCAGTCCACTGCTTCAATCCATAAATATCAATCAATTCTAAACCCCTTCAGCCAAAGGTACAATCTTTGCAGTGCGGAATTCGGGTATAACCAATTGTCTTTTCACTGTTGTTAATGTGCAAGATACCGGCGAATTCGTTTTATGTTTTTATTTTTGGTTGGATTTTTGGATCCGATTGTTCAGTGCAATCATAGTTCCTTGTTTTTGCAGATCAGTATCTGGCCGGAAAGCGGTCTGTTGTGACGGACCGGGATTTCGGCTGCCATTACAGGTTTTGTCATGTTCATGATCCGCTTTACGTTTTTCTTGTTGTGAAGTTTGTGTCATGGTGGAGGGATTGTTTCCTGATTTGTCGTCTTAGTTGGGTCGTTTTTGGTGTGCAGATTTGGTTGGATTGAACTGAGGGTGAAGTGTACAGAAAGTGTGGTATTGTTAAAGATCCGGGGTTTTGAATATTAGAGATTTCTGACTAGCTGAATTGATGGCTACTCCGGGAGGACCTAGACCGGGGAATGCTCCCCCAAATTATAACCCTAATGCACTTGCTAATAATATGCAAAATCTTCAGATTAATCAGCCTAATCAGCAGCAATCGAGTAATGTTGGTGGTACTGCCACTAGACCTCCTAATACCTCACTGCTCGGCCAACAGCCTCCGCCTTTTACTGGTAGCAGACCAGGCCCACCTCCGCCTGGTGTGTTTGCAAGAGGTCCTATGCCTCCCAGTAATCCTGCCCAAACTACATTGCCTCCAAATATGGTGCCCGCTAGACCCACTGGCCCACCACCCGGGTCTCGGCCTCCTCCCTTTGCATCTAGATCTCCGCCTCCTGGGGCATTACCATCTCCCATAACTGGAACTGCTGCTCCCCCTAATTCTGGAGCTGGCCCTCATCCAGGACCTTTTGCATCTTCTCCTCTGACATCAGGTCCTACTGCTCCACCGCAAATGAGTTCCCATGGTCCAGTTAGTAATGGACCACCTGCATTTGCCCCAGGGATGGTGCAAAGTGGGCCACGGTTCCCCCCTGCCATGGGTGGTATGCCAAGGCCGTTTGTCGGACCTCAGCAATCTCCACCAATGTTATCTTCTAGGCCATCTTCTCAGCCTCTACAAGTGCGTCCTAGCTTTGGTAGTCCACCTGCTGGTGTATCATCTTCCATTGGGCAACCGGCTTCCCCATTTTCAGCCCCGTCCCAAGCTCCACCATTTTCAGCATCACCACAAAACATGCCACCCCCACCGGCTTCATTGCCATTCTCACCACCAGTTCCGGGTGTCCTTCAATCTTCAGGTTCTCCTTTTGTGATGCAGGCGTGGCCACCACAGCAGCAACAGCAGGTGAATTTTCGATTGGATATTTCTCATCTTGTGAATACTATTGTCTCTTGAAGGATTCTTTGTTTCTCATTGTTTAATAATTTTCAATTTGATGTTTGCTAGCCTGAAGACTCACATATGTTATTCAGAATGAGCAATGACTAATTAAGTGTGTTAAATATGCGTCTGGAGTAAGTGCCAGACTGTAGCTATTGGAAAGACTTTGGTTCCAGACGTTAATGAACCGAGTTTTTGCTATTTTCAATTATTATGAGGTGAAGCCTGAGTCTGGTTTACTTATATAACTTGGTTGGTATCTTGCTAGTATCGAACCAAATGTCGCACTCTGACTTACCAAAATTAAACTATCTACACCATATAGATACTGCAAAACATTTTTGTGTAGACACATGCTAGTGTAACTTGAAATAACTGGGTACTCAGCACAACAATCTGTAATCACAAATGATATCACATTTGTTGATCTAGAGATGGAAAATATCTTCTTAAACTCTTTCAAATGTAGTGCAATCGCCTTCTTGTGTATCTCGGTGCAAAGCTGTTATATTTTGAAATCAGTAGTAAAAAATTTGGCCTTTATCCTTTGAAAGGGCTCTGTTTAATGAGAATTGGAGATCTGTCAAGGTAGTGGTGGATGAGTGGCTGACAATATGACTTACAAGCTAAAGACCATATGTTCAGAAAGGTAAATGACCTTTACTGTTTGACATACTTCACTTTTTGAAGATTTGACCTTTCATGGACTTCGTTGATTAGAGGATCTGAGCTGAAGTTGTTTAGAGTTCCTGCAAAGACTTCCCTAGTTTTTCTGCTAGCCTAACTAGGCTTTCATTTTCATATCCAGTACAGTGATACTATTCCAAAAAATTAAACTAAGTAGTAAGTACCAACCAAAGTTTCGGTTATATTATATAATTTCTTTTATAAATGGTGCCATTTGCAAAAAAATGAATATTACAAATAATTATGCGGTCGTTTTTAAGTATTTATCTTCATTATCATTAATTGAATATTTACCATGAGTTACTCCATAAGAAAATTGAGATGGGCCTTTGGCTATGTAATATGATTCTAGTTGGAAATAATCTTCTTGGCTGCTGACCGGTCTTCTTAACTGTTTGCATCGAGTTTTACATTTAAGTTAGCAAAATATATTTATGGGTATGTCTTACTATGATTCTTGGATAAGAATTTCAGAAATTAAAGGGTTAGGAATTTGCAGGCAACATGTCCACTCATAGCCAAAAAACAAAAGTTGACAATGGATGTATCCTTTTTCTTTTCCACCTACTTTACTTGTTCTCTATTTCTAAGCAGCCCACTAATTGCCTCTGTTTCATAGTTGCAATTTCGACATTCCACACCTATAATTCCCCACTACTCCAGGACCATCTGCGTCCATTGGTGATGCACTTTCTCCCACCAGTTTCAACACTCCTACCAATACTATATCCCAAACATAAAAATTGATCTGTTATACCCAACCTACTTTTTAATCACCAATTTACGCCCACCACTCAACATCTTAAACACAAAAAATTACAGAATCACTTAAAAAGCTCTTTTAATTGTCCCAGAAGCTTATAAAGGATATAATAATTAAGAATTGTATTTACTCTAAGAAAGCATCTTATGTAGTCATTGTGGATCTAAAAGTGGTGTCTGGTAGATGATGGATGGCTAAGGGGAGGAGAAAATGACTAGTTGAAGAAAACAAGACAAAAAGAAAAAATGTACTGAGGGTTGTAGTAGAGTTTTGATGCCTGTGGGAAGAGAAAGAAGAAAAAACAAGAAGATAATCTGCAAATATGAGGGGATGCCCACTCGTTAAGTCATCCTTTGTTGGCATAGCCAAAAAGTATGTATTGGATAAAAGAAATTAGTGAGTTTCATCCAAGATAATCATATGAATCTGTAAATAAAGTTTCTTACTACAGCAGTCTCCCCTTGTACTCGTGCCTGTTGGCGCACTCAACTAGTTTGAGGCATACGAAAGAGTCCATAAGACTGGCTGTTTTCCTGAAGTTGAGATGGATGGATTGCTTTTGGCTTTTGTAACTAATTAGGCATGAATGTTATATGTGTACTTGGAGAGGATTGTAACTCAGAACCTAATGAAAGTGAAAGGACATTTCCTGTTTTGGAGGTTTTGTACCTCTTTCCAGTTTGGAAACTTGGTTGTGAGTCATTGTGAAAGAGTGAGGCGACCTGAAGGAACTAGTCAATTTAACTGTTCTATGTTTACTTATTCAATAACTAAAAGAGGGAAGGCGGACAGAAATAATTGCTTCTGTAGTTGTCTTATATTTGTTTGATCGCTTACAAGTTAAGTAAAAACATGACTGCGCCAGAATTGAATATATTTTCTGATATTAATTAATGCCAGCAAAAATCAGGATACCTCCTTTGTGACATGATTGAAGGTATCTTGAATTTTAACTATTTTCAGGCATTTACTCATTGCAAAAAGTTACAATGTCGAATGCTTTTGGTTCCAGATTTTTCATTGCTCATATATCTTCTCAAAATACTTATTGTTATTTGGGTTTTGGTAAGATTTTTAGTTTAACATCTTTCAAGAAATGTGCTTTGCTGATAAAAGGCTAATGATGCGAATTTCATCTGTAAATATCCCATCAATCTTCCATCATGATAGGAGAAAGTATAGATTTTCCTCACCATTGAAAATACTCATGAAGTAAAAGTTGTTTGAAAAGATAGTAACTGGTTTGTGTGCATTACTTGAAGGAACCTACTAATTTATTTTTATGCAAATGTTTGCTCAAGTATTTGTTCCTGAATAAAATACATGCATACCACGTGCATGCAGCTATTGTTTCATTAATAATTGGTGTTTCATTAATAATTGGCTATTGTTTTCTAGATGTACCTGTGCTTTCAGGAGGAATTTGACTTTCTCTTGGATTCCAATAGATAATCAACATTGACCTGAATAACCTTGTTTGATTTCAGGAGTATACCTAATCTGACCTAGATGGTTTCGCATTTAACGTACCATTAGTGGGATCATATGAACTTATCAAGTTCAATGTAGCATGTTTTGTCTTTGGCGTTGCACTTTAAGATTATGTTGATTGAGTTGCATTCTAAATCAAGTGTTTGGTTTAGGTGGCTCCACCTCCCCCAATCCCTGGTGCTATGCAGAAGCAGCAGATGTTTGGGATGCCACCAGGGCAACCACCACTTCCAAATCAATCTATGTCTTTGGGTCAAACAGGGCAATCAAAAATTGATCCTAACCAGATTCCCCGCCTTTCCACAAGTTCTAGTGTAATTTTGCATGAGACCCGTCATGACAATCAGGCCAACCCTCCTCCGGTATGTAGCAGTATTGTTATATCTGCATATCCATCATATTTATTTATTGAAATGTTCTGTGACTTTTTCATATTTGTTTAGTATTATGGCCCCTAGTTCACATTACCTGATCTAATTGTGAACTGAGTGATATATTTGCCTATGACATACCATGTTAACATGTTTAGGGTGTGTCTCTTTCCTGATTCTTAATTTTATCTTTTATTCTTAAGCCTGCAACAAGTGATTATATAGTCAAAGACACTGGGAATTGCAGTCCACGTTACATAAGGTGTACCATAAACCAGGTCAGATATCTAATTGCATCAATATTTATTTAAAGTTATTTTTTAGCCATTGGTGTTTATTTTCTGTTATAATTTTGATCTTTTTATCAGTTTCCTCATGACAAATTTTAGTTGGGACTTTTCCCTTGAGTTTTAGATTGCAATTAACAATAGATGCTTTTGTTTATTTTATTAGATTCCATGTACTGTAGATCTTCTGTCGACATCTGCAATGCAGTTGGCGTTATTGGTCCAGCCTTTAGCTCTTCCACATCCGTCTGAGGAGCCCATCCAAGTAATGTCAAATATCAATTTTTTTCTTAATAATTTCCACTTCATTTTTGGCTTTTCATTCTTTACCTATGTATTTTATGTTGTGGCCTGATATTTCATGAAGACATTTGCTTTCTCTAATGATGTCCATGTTAGGATCATTATATCACCAGCTAAAAAACTATTATGCACACCATGTGTTCTTTCCATTCCTAAATTCATGCTCAAGTCTGTGTTAAGGCAATATAAGATGGTCACTATATTTGATGTTTGCCCATTGTTTTATGCTTGAATTCTACTTTATCCAGTGTGTTTTTATCTCTCTCTTGAAACACATTTCTTATGGTTGAATGTTTTCCTGAGGAGGTAAGCTATGCTTTTAATAGATCCAACCGTCCAAGGAGATTGAATGTTTTGGTTTACCTTTAAGCAGTGTTTCTAGAGAAGCATTGACCAAATTGGATATGATGTTTAGGAATTAGAGATGTGCAAAGCTAATTCGGGAACATTGGTTGATAACAGGAATTACTGGAAGCTCTTCCGACAATAGTTTAACAGTTGTATGTCTGATTGATAAATCATGATGCTTCCTGTCCAATTCCTATTAATAATACAAGATGTTAGTGTCTTTTACCTAGCCCCACACATGTTTTTGATCCTTGTATTGGGGCCTCTTTGTACTTACGTCGGCCTGAAATTTGACTAGCGTGATATTCCTAATGATGAACGTCCCAAAGTGGGTTAGACTGGCTGTTTAACATGGTCATAAACCTCTTTCTGGGTCAATTGGTAGGAAATGATTGTTTTTTGGTCAGACCTGGTCAAAAGCAGTGCTAAGCGGGTAACAACTAGTAAAACGGTTGATCAGTGATCGCCGAGAACCATTTCAGCATGCTGACTCTTTGTTTGCTGCAGTACTTATGGGTTTCGTAGTTGGTCAATATCTAGCTCCGTAATGCTTATTAGAGCTCAGTATTGTTTTACAAATGGACACCTCAACTTGTTATTGCGAAAGCTGGGTGTTTGATAAATGCAAGTTTTGGTTGCAGATCTACTTAATTGAAATTAAAGGAGTTGAAATGATGGGAATTACAGAAGCAAACTAAGCAATTTCAAATGGGTTCTCTGAACAATAATGCAGAGAGATGGCAGTGAGATTTATGGGTTGTCTCAAAGCAATTTGAACTCCAATTTATTAATTTGAGGCCTTCAATTTTCATGTATCAGCTTCATGAAGTAGAGGACTTGTATAGTAAAGATTATTGCTAAAAATAGCCGGTGCCGGATAAAAAACTGGTAAAATGGTTAATTAGTGATCATCGGAAACTTTTTTTTGTCTTCTAGTATACCTCTGGGTTTCTTTTACGGCAAGTTAAAAGAGGGTTGTCTTTCGTCCTTCCTCATTCCCTTTACTCTCCCTCGTACTTTTTTGGCTATTCTTACTTAGTTAATATTTCAATAATGCTTATTAAAGCAGGGTATTGTTTTAGAAATGAATAGCTGAACTTTGTTCTTTTTCAAAGTGGGGTCTATGATAAATGCAAGTTTTGTTGCAGAGCTACTCAATATAAATTAAAGGAGTTGAAATGATTTATTACACAAGCAAATTAAGCAATTTCAAATGGGTTTTCTGAACATTAATGCAAAGAGATGGCAATGAGATTTATGGGTGGTCTTCCAAGCAATTGCAACTGCATTTTCTTAACTTGAAGCCTTCACTTACATGGTATATTAACTGAATCAGCTTTCATGAAGTGGAATGACTATATTACAAAAATTTCGCCTGAAGAGAAATTGTCATCTCAAAGGCTGGGTGGATTAGTCTTTCAAGTTTGTTGAATTGGTTAATGGATTATGGATGTTTTCGTATACTTGTTGGTTAGTTAGCGGACTAAAGTTCTTATTGCGTTATGTTTATCATTTATATTCTGATGAACACTTGGAAAAAGTGATGAGAAAATGGCCTATATTCTCTTAATTTTACTATTAGTTGCAATGTTATAGATATAAATTAATTATTTTTACATATGGTGATCTTACCAGTTTAACCAATGGTTAGATAAATTTAATCAATCGAACTAGTAAACCAGTAAGCATTCCCATTACTTAGCCATCCGATTTCAAAAGAGGTTATTCTGATTGTATAATGCAATGTGTTGACTTTGCTGAAAGTTCTTCCATTACTGCTAACTTCCACCTAATGCAGTCATTGGACCATTGCCACATCTGATACTCAGTGTCAGCCAGATCAAGTTCTTTTAAGTAAGAGTACCTTTTATACAGTAATTTGTCAGTTGAGGAAATGGAATATTGTTTGTGCTCTTCAGGAAAAGGAAATAGGAGCATTTTGATCTTGGGAAGAGAGAGCAACTAGGATTAGGTGATATTTGGTGAACTTATAGACTTTTTACAATTATCACCTAAACTAATGGTTGTTAGTTTGTTTATGATACGACTTCATGTTTAACTGTGAGATCATCCAGATTTATTTCATGGGCACTTGACTATTTATTAGGGTAATATAGTGATTGACTCTTTTGATGTGAATTGTTACTACGCCTGTTAGGTTGTCGATTTTGGGGAAAGCGGTCCTGTTCGGTGTTCTCGTTGCAAAGGTTACATTAATCCTTTCATGAAGTTTATTGATCAAGGCCGACGCTTCATTTGTAACTTTTGTGGTAAGGTTAACTTTTTCGCTGAATGTCTGTGTAATAATTAGTTAGTTATCATTGTGCTGTCTTGTTGGAATAAGGAAATAGTTGATTATGGCTGCTATTTAATATCCATTAGATGCTGTTAATGCATTTGCATAGTTAGAAACACTTGAAAAAGAGATCTGAATATCAAAACCAGTCTGTCAGTCCGAACTAAGCCTCAAATCCATGACCATCGAATTCGATGCTGTCTGTTCGTCATTATAGGATCACATGTGATCAATTACTGCATTTATTTTTGTATCATATCTTCCGTGAATTTGTTGCCCTATTTTAACTGTTGGTCTCATATAGCATATGAAGTTATCAAACTATTGGTCCACACTTCTTAAATTGTCATTCGCAGGGTTTACGGATGAAACTCCACGTGATTATCACTGCAACTTAGGTCCGGATGGTCGACGCAGAGATGCTGATGAAAGGCCTGAACTATGCAGGGGAACTGTTGAATTTATTGCTTCTAAGGAATACATGGTTAGTACCACATGGTGATGAAAGTTAATGTTACAAGGAAATGGGGGGTTTAACATTTTAGTTTGGTTTAATGTTTGGAGAATAGTTTGTATTTTAAATCAAAGTGACCTGGAAGATTCATTTGATAGAAGGCCTTTTTGGATGTAAGATTTATATTATTGGTATCCGACAGCATCTAAAGGTTCTTCATGATAGGTAATGCTACTTAATTTAACATATATTTGGATGCCTTTCTGGAAAAACAATGCCGAAAAGCTTCATCCAGTCTTGGGGCTGAGCTACTAAACAAATCCTTCTGAAATATTTGTTTTGGACTAGAGATATGAGTTGACATATTTTGTTAATAATATATGTGAATATGTGATATTATATACTCTGTATGGGTTTTAAGTTGAACGGAATTATGATGAATATGAGGTAGATCAATCAACATGATAAATTTTCATTGGTACCCATCTTTGTCTTTGCAAATCTGAATTCTGGTATTTCTCAATTACATAGCTAGTTATTTGTATGAATGTTGTAAGCGTGTGGGTACTCAGGATAGCTTGGCCTTCCTGTTGTGGTTTCATCTGGTGCTGGATATAATATATTTACTTTAGTCTCGCATTTAAACTTTGCTGAGATCCTCCAAGGCCCTTTTTTCTGTATCTGGGTGATCAAGTGTTATTAATCATTCTTAAGGTGTTTGTCATTTGCATCCATGTGCCCTATGTGTCAGGTGCGAGATCCAATGCCCGCAGTATTTTTCTTCCTTATTGATGTATCAATGAATGCCATACAAACTGGCGCGACTGCAGCAGCATGCAGTGCAATCAGCCAAGTAATATCGGATCTTCCTGTAAGTTCATGGATGTATTCTTCATGCATTAACATTTATCTTGAGCACTCTCTATAAAGTTTCTGATGATTGATGAGTCTAATTGCTGTAGTATTTTTTCCTTAAAGTTGATGTTAAGATTGAATTCTCGTCTAAGCTTTTGAAATTAATAGTTGCAATTCTTGAAAGGAAAAATTTCGCGCTTTTAGCATATGATAGTTATGGGTTGAGTTGTCCTTGTGGTAGGCCTCAACATGCTTTTCTTGAATTTCTTTATACTGTTGCCGTTTTCCAATCAACAGAGCAGATGCCAAGTATTTTCTCATATAGAATTTTCGAGGACATCTATAAGATTTATGGATTTGCAAGAGCTATAGAACCATTGATTAATCTTTAAGGCATGTGACATCATTACTTCAGTAACCATTTCAAGATAACTCTCTGGCTGCATAAACCTTTGTTTTCCACTCAGGAAGGAGGACAAGAATGATCTTTTGAATATCGGTTCCTAGAGAAAGAGCAAGCTTACATGGTTGGTTTTTTTCTGCAGGAGGGTCCTCGAACTATGGTGGGCATTGCTACATTTGACTCTACCATTCACTTCTACAACTTAAAACGTGCACTACAGCAGGTTGGTGGAGAGTCGCCCTTTTGGTCATCAATTGACATATTACGTGTCCTTGAAACATTTAGGTTCTTTTACCTTGGGCCAATATGTTATAACAATTATACTCATTGTTATTTCATTTCTGAGATGGTCTTTAACTTTCCTGATGTGGAAGTCCTTAGACTGATCATGTTGATCACCTCATCCCTGGAGCCAGATAATGGCTTCCATCAGTATAGAACGAATGTTGCTGCAATATTTGCTAAACTTTATTTTGTTTGGTTTGTTGCAGCCATTGATGCTTATAGTTCCTGACGTACAAGATGTCTACACTCCTCTTGAAAGTGATGTTATAGTACAACTTGCTGAGGTGAGGTGTTATTCTGTTAATTGTAGGTTTTACCTGTGTGCAAAATAATTTAGTTATATGTTTGCTGTATCTCAAGCCCCCTTATGTTATAATTTTGCCAAGTGGTTGAGAATAACTTTGGTAAATGCAGTGCCGTCAACATTTGGAGATATTGCTGGAAAGCATTCCTACAATGTTTCAGAATAATAGAATTGCTGATTCAGCTTTTGGTGCCGCAGTAAAGGTTCGGTACCATGATACTTAACACTTGCTTATATCATGTGAACAACTCTAAGCACTCAGTTAGTGGAGTTTCACTTGGGTAGGGGAAGTATTTAGTGAATCTTATTAAAAAAATTATCCATAATTAGGGTATATACTCTTTCTAGGACTGTGAAACGTTCATAATATCTTCTTCAGCCCAAAGATTTCAGGACTAGTCATGGTAAGACAAGTAGCAGTTAAGGAGAAATCTTGGAACTTCTGGCATAGCATATTTCTCTAGGAATCCGTCAGGAGGAAGAATCAATTTTAAGCCACTACTTCTGAGAACTTATGGCGATACATGCCGTTTCATTATAATTTTGGCATGACTTAAGCATGTGAATTGTATTAATTCTTAGTTGTGCCTTGTTCTTCTTTCTCTCCTTAGGCTGCTTTCTTGGCGATGAAAAATACTGGTGGCAAACTTCTTGTTTTCCAATCCGGTAAGCAAGCAAGTTTTCTTTCATATGTAACATACTCATACATGTTTTCGAGCATATTTAAACTGTAAAAATCATCTTGTTGAACTTGTTTGTGTTCTATTTAACAATTATTATTTTCATGCATCGATCAAATTCTGTTAGATTGTTCTACATATGAGACTAGTTGGATAAACAATCCTGTATCTTCTGACCGTGTGTGTGTTTCTCTCTCTCTCTCTCTATATATATATATATGTATAGGTATTACAAATTTTCTCTTGAATTTCTTAGTGCCTTGTTTCCATATTAGGCTTTCCATGCTGTATATTGCTCCTCTGTGACACTTGGTTTTTGATGTTATAGTATTGCCTTCAACTGGCATTGGATCCCTTTCTGCAAGAGAAGCAGAAGGCAGAAGTAATATATCAGCAGGTGAAAAGGTATACATGCCCTATATAGATTTGTTTTTATTTCACGCTGTGCTTATCTATCGAGAATTTTCCATATGAATTTATACATGAACCTACATGTATGTATATCGATATATGTGCATGTGTGTGTTGAGGCGGGAGGGGGAAAAGACCCTCACACTACCAGGATTGAGACAGACAGAGAGGGGGGGGGGGGGGGGGAGGAGTGGGGATTAATGTGATTTCAAATTTTTGTGCTCCGAAGAAAGAAAGTTCTTTGAAAAGTTGGCTAGCTAATCTCTTTAAATTCTAGTTGAACCACACTGTTGTCTAAGTCTCTCTGAGTTCTGTGAATCGTATTAATGCACTATTATTTGCCATGTAATGAGGATTCTGGTGAGCATATATTTTGTTTTGTCATCCTTTCTGGACAGTCACTAAGAGGAGTTGTTCCATCAAATTTAGATATATGTTCTTTCTTTTAGATTTGAAAAAACTACTTCAAGTTTTTTCTTTCATATACTTCAGAAAGTATATGGGTAATTGAAAATTAACAAGAACAAAAGTTTCTAGGAATACTTGAAAAGTTAGTGTTACCTCATCCAAGCTTGCTTTCTTTACGTCTCTTTATCGAAGTCAAAACTCTTTTTTCATTTTTGACACATACATATTGCGCAAGCATATATGTATGTAATATATAATTATATGAATGCTTCTAGAACATGAAAAAATCTATATATATACACATATATATATTTATATAATGTTTCGGAGAGTTGTCTACGAGCTGTGCCCCAAATTTTTAAGAAATGACATGCCAAGTTTGTTGTGTCCCTGCTGCCATCTTTAAGTTCATGAACCATAGAAACCACCAGATACTAAATGTTCAATTAATTGCATTAAACTTGGATTTCAGGAAGCTCACAAACTACTCCAACCTGTGGACAAAACGCTAAAAACCATGGCCATTGAATTTGCAGAGTACCAGGTGAACTTTATATTCACTCCGAACTACATGATGCTTGTTCATTGCTTTTGTTTCAACTTTGGATCAATTCAATTTATGTTCTTGCCATTTATTAATTATTTCTAAACACTTTCAGGTCTGTGTTGACTTGTTCATTACCACTCAAACATATGTGGATATTGCTTCTCTCTCTGTTGTACCAAAGACTACTGGGGGCCAGGTATACTAAATATTTGGATTCTTTAGGCGTATAGTATTGTGAGTGATTATATCATATTTTGTGATCGTATCATCTATAATCCAATATGAATTTTTTACGCCCTCTCAAACCATTTATTTAGTTTTCTACAAGCCTGAGATGCATATAGAATAGTTTTTCATAATTTTAAAAGCTCTGCATATTAAAGGCTTTCTTTTCTCTCCAGGTGTACTATTATTATCCCTTTTCAGCTCTTTCTGATGCTGCTAAGCTTTACAATGATCTTCGATGGAATGTCATGAGGCCACAAGGATTTGAGGCCGTGATGCGTGTTAGATGCAGCCAGGTGACTTCTAGTTGTTTGGATTTCTTTGCTTGTTATTTGTGTGAAGATCACAAAATTTCTTCAGGGCATAACTGAGTGTTTGGCCAGTGAAGATGAACATTTTGTATTATCTTACCAGGGTATTCAAGTTCAGGAATATTCTGGGAACTTCTGTAAGCGCATTCCAACAGATGTGGATCTACCTGCAGTATGCCCCTCTTTCGCTTCCTCATACACAAACATAATATATATATATATATATGTATATGCATCTCCATTTATAAAATTATTTTTCTAATTACTAATCTTGTATTTATTAACAAGATAGATCAAGATATTAGAAACAGAACTTTTTGGATCCCTGAACTCGCCGATTGGCACGTCTTGCCTATACAGCAACTTTTTGATGTCTCACATATCTGTCCATCTGATCGCTGAAAATAATTTTGAAATTTCTGTATCTCCTACTTTGCATTTGTTCACTGCTTTGTATTCAATAAAGAAAATGATTTATTTCCTTGTTACCTTCTATCTATTGTTTATGCCACATATTGGATACGATTATTAGCCATACGGAGTTTAGTCCTGTATATTATTATTGTTGTAGTTACAACCACACTGGGATTTTCTAAAATTTTTCTCATTCTGACTTCTGTCTGCCTCTCTCTCTATAATGTTCTCATTGCACAAGAGCTGCATATAACCTTGTTCCTTGTAAATTCTTCTCTTGCTTTATTTAATAAGATTTATCCACTTACAAATAGGGAACTTTTAATGCATTTACATGTGTATCTTTTCCAATTCATGTTTACTTGTGGCACTGACTTTTCGTCTTCAATGAATCTTCCTTTTTCTAGATTGACTGTGACAAGACAATAATGGTGTCCCTAAAACATGATGATAAGTTGCAGGAAGGATCAGAATGTGCTTTTCAGGTATAATTATAATTGGCTGCAGTAATATCATCTGTTCGGAAAATTATATTTGTATCATCTATGGAAATTTTCTTGTTATTTTCACAGGGAAAACGAGATTTTTTCTATTGATTTTTCTTCTTTCTGTATGTTGGAGAAGTTGTTGGTCATCTAATCACTTAACATGTTTATGTTCTCTAGTGTGCTCTTCTTTACACCACTGTATATGGCCAAAGGAGAATCCGAGTTTCAACCTTGTCTTTACCCTGCACCAACATGTTGAGTAATCTATTCCGATCTGCTGACTTAGATACCCAATTTGCTTGTATCTTGAAGCAAGGTACTTCGCTGTTATAATTTTGTTGGACTTCTGCCTTTTCAATTTGTCCCTTGCTGGTGTCTCTCTGTGCTTGTTTGTACCTATAGCAAATAGAATTTGGTCTCTGCTATATCCTTCCTTCCTCCTGAATCTTCTCTGTTTTTTCAGTTGTATTGCATCTGGTTATTGCATTGAGCTGCTCTACAATGGAAACTTTTGTTTGGCTCATATGTTATATGTGGCAGTATTAGTGTACTCACTCTGATACTCTGATTTTCTTGCAACAGCGGCTAATGAAATTCCATCAGGTCCTCTTGCTCAAGTCAGAGATCAAGCTACGAATGCTTGCATCAACGTTTTATATTCATACAGGAAGTTCTGCGCTACAGTATCATCTTCTGGTCAACTTATTCTGCCTGAAGCACTTAAATTGTTGCCTTTATATACACTCGGTACGGTTCATATACTTAGAATGATTTCATTGTTTTTTCTCTTTTAACTCGAGCTGCTTCTTCCAAATAACTGATTCTTTTGAGTTTGTAGGAGAAACCATGGATAGCTTGATTCTGTTTATGGTAACTCAAACAGTGTATTTTATCCTAAAATTTTGAAAACAAATACGGGTTGTTTCTATCTCATTAGTTGTTTGACGCCCTTTATATGCGACCACGAAATAGGTTAAAAGAAAAGACATTCTACTAATTGAGAACAGAGGATAATGAGTGTGGATGATCAAATGCCACATCACAATGACATGAACCACTTTCCATATTTACTAGCATACAGCAGTAGGATTTCATATGAAGATTCTATTGATTTCTGATGGATATCTTCATACGTGTCAGAGAGCCTACTTTATTTTCATGTCGCTGTACTTGTATTGACCTGAATTATGTACTGAGAGAGCCTTATCTTATTTTCATGTTGCTGTACTTGTATTAATCTGACTTATTTATTGTTGTAGTCCTCCTTTTGGGTTCTTTTCTCATATCATATGTAGCATTTTGCTTTGTGACCGTTCCGTTTTTCATTTGTCAGCTTTACTCAAGAGCAATGGACTGCGTACTGATGGGAGAATTGATGATAGGTCCTTTTGGATGAATTATGTTTCCCCTTTACCTACTCCTTTGGTAATCCCATTGGTTTACCCTAGGATGATAGCCATTCATGAACTTGATGAGAAGGTATGAAGTTTTTCCGATAGATGGTGTCATTATTGTTTTAAGGGTATGCTTATCTCATAGTTTAATGTTGAAATGTCAGGAGTTGGAATTGGATGATTCCATTATCCCTACTTCTATTCCCCTTTCCAGCGAGCACGTTTCTGATGATGGAATATATCTACTTGAGAATGGACAAGACTGTTTGATTTATGTTGGTACCTCTGTTCAGCAAAATGTTCTGCAACAGTTATTTGGCATTTCATCAGTTGAAGAAATTTCGAATCAGGTATTTTTTGACATGCTTGACAGTTAGATATTCTCATTTTAAAATGTTAAAACTCATTTATTATCATAGTGCACTATGGGAGCACATGAATTGGATTATCGCCCGGCCAAGAGTCTAAATCTAGGATTTCTACTTTTGGAAAAGGTTAAACTGATATCTTATACATCTTGCATGCAGTAATTCATGCGGAATAAATTTAATTTTCAGTGTTTCAATCTTAATAGCATTCTCCATGTTTTCTAATTTTTTGATTTTATCTTTGCAGCTCTTTGTTTGTTTTGTATATTTAATTTCCTGGACCAAAAGAACATGTTACTTGCAACAGTAAATTCATTGGCAGTATAGATTTTCAGAAATCTATTGTTGCAAAGAAATAACATTTTATGGCTTTTTTTTCACATTTCAGTTTATTTTGGAGCAATATGACAATCCGTTGTCGGAGAAGTTGAATGCTATTGTAAATGAAATAAGGCGCCAACGATGTTCCTACCTACGGTAACCATCATTCTTTATTCTTTCTTGTGGCATGATAACAAAAACTTCTTGAGTGACATGCCAAACTATCTTCGTGCACTTTTTCACTTCTCTTTCTTATTTGCAGCTTGAAATTGTGCAAGAAGGGAGATTCATCAGGTTAGTGAATGCGAGATTCTTTTTAGTGAATCTTACTTGTTGTTTTGGAAAATTGTTATTGTTATACTTATTCATCAGCAGCTGCCGTGTAATAAGAGGGGTGGTTCTCAACATCTTGTTGCTATTGCTGTTGTTATCAATGACTATTATTTGGCCTTTACAATTTGCTCTTTACAGATTCTTTTCCTTTTTGTTTCCTTACTATCTACATCATTAATTTCAGGGATGATGTTTTTCTCTT